>NC_086447.1:406216200-406519367 GCF_028390025.1 Pseudophryne corroboree
TGAGGAAAGGAATCACCAGTGAGCAAAGAGCGACAAGTGGTACCTCCCAGGCACTTTACACAGCCCTTCTTTTGTTCACTTAACCACATCTTATCGTCTTTGGGTTTTCATACGTGTTGGATGCATCAGAAGTTGCTTAAGATTGTGCCCACATCTGTAGGCCAGCATGGGTGGATGTTTAATGGAATTACCCAGCAAGTGGCCAGTGCCTCCTGATGGAATTTTTTATGTTTGAAGCACATTCATCAAACTGTGTGACATAAACCATATGTTTGTCCTTCACAGGCTTAGGTTGTGTAAGTCTGGTACGTGCCTTCACGAGACAATCATCTATTATATGTATCCTATAGCCCCTGGTTTAAAAATGGGCCTTCATCTCATGAATCTGTCTCTCCGATGTCTCAGGTTTAGAGTTATTGCGAATCACTTGCATAAATTGCGATATAGGGAGGCTGGTCTTCAAAGCTGGCGGGTGGCATCTTCCCGTATGTAATATAGTGTTCCTATCAGTCTCCTTTCTGAACAAAGTTGTCCCCAATGTGTTACACTTGCGAAAATTAGGCACATCCAAGAAATTTATAGAATTACAACTTGAATTACCCGTAAATCTCACTGTGGATTCCAGGCTATTCAAGTGTTCTAACATGTCTGAAGATATCCTCAGTATCATCCCAGAGCAAAAAAAGTAATCAATAAACTGTTTACAGTATGAAATTTTTGACCCAAAAGTAGGTAATATATTGTTGGATTCATACTCATGCATGAATATACCGGCATACGCCGGGGCCACATTGGACCCCATGGCCATGTCTGAGCACTGGATAAAGTACTCCCCTTGGTACATAAAGTGATTGTTTACCAGAATTACTGTCAAAAACTCAAGAATACACTCCGTAGGAAAGGTTGTCGAGCCAACAGGCATCATCAGCTTTCTTACCACATTGATGCCCAACTCATGTGGAATGATCGTATATAAAGAGGAGACATCAAGAGTCGCCAGGCACACCCACTCCCCAATGCATCCAATTTTGAGAATATTCTTACTGGCTTGAGAATATCTATTGATAAACAGGATCATATCCTGACCTGCTTTACTAGTTTGCTGATAAATTAATTAATTTTTGTCTAATCTCTGAGGTAATTTGATACTGATTCTTTCAATGAATTTAGATCTTCAAGAAGTGAAGCTGAGTCATATGACTGTAGAGGAGCTAAGCCAAAATCTGGCCCTTTAGGGGTGACCACCCACTTCAGGGAAGGAGGATGGAGAGGCAATACACCTGTCGGGGAGGCCAAAAACTGTAGAGAGAGGACGCGCAAAAAAATCCTAGCTCCATGCAAAACTTAGTGATTATCTTATCATCATATGTACTGTCTATGACTGAAGATAAAGTGCTGAGTAGAGGCCTTTCATTCGTACCAACAGTCAAGTTCTATACCCTCCAGTGGCAAGCTGAACAATATAGCCTATGTAGGCAACTTAAACTGAAGGAGTACTTTGCCAAGGTGTCCCCACAGAGTGAACATGAATAAGGAACAATTACCGGCAGAATTGTGTAAGCTCCAACCTAGATCAACTTTTGATCCACCCTCATACAACCTGTCTATAAAAACTTTTATGAGACTATTACATCAAGACTCTCAAAGTGAGATTGCACAATTACCACAGAGGAGATTTAATCTCACAAAGGATGAAGAGATGGCACTCAATAATCTTGCTGATAATAAAGAATTGCTTTTCCGCCTCACGGATAAAGGAGGGGCCATCGTCATCCAGGATATCGGTGATTACAGAACCCAACTGGAATCACAACTGTATGATGTGGATACCTATTCTATACTTCAGAGGGATCCATCAAAACAATATAAAGATGAATTGATCATGACATTGAAAAATGCTGTGGACCAGAAATTGATTACGGAGAAACTATATGAAGCATTAGTTCCTCAATATCCACTCGTACAAATCTTATACACAACCCCAAAAGTCCATAATTCTCTTGAATCTCCACCGGGACGTCCCATCATTTCCGCATGAGGATCACTGTACCAACCTACATCAGTATTCTTAGATTCTTTATTCCAACCATGTATTAGTAAACATGAACATTACCTGCTGGATATATCTTCACTCATCCAGAAATTACAGGAGTTGGTGTTACCAGAGGGCGAGATTTGGCTATTTAGCCTTGATGTGAATAGCCTTTATACAGTCATCCCCCATAAGGCTGGTATAGAATCATCCAGAACATTCCTTATTGATAACCCTGACTATGATGGCCCACAACTGGATTTTGACCTGGAATTGCTTTTGCTGATACTTACCAGAAATGTTTTTCTAAATGATAATACATTTTTCTTACAGCATACAGGTTGTGCGATGGGGTCCAGTGTGCCCCATCGTACGCAAATATGTACATGTTTAATGTGGAAGAGGCAATTTTATTTAGCATTCCTGCTATAGCAAGTCATATTGCATCCTATACGCGGTACATTGATGATTTATTAATTTTCTGGAGAGGCCCTAAAATTGACCTCATTAATATAATCGAAACTCACAACAGAGGTATCAGTCCAGTAAAGTTAACTTACACTTGTGATATATCTCAGATTAACTTTCTAGATGTTTCTATTTCTCTGATTGAGGGTAGGATCTCAACATACATATATTCTAAGGAGACAGATAGAAATAACCTTTTACTTTTTGATAACTGCCATCTGAGACCCCTTATTAGGGGCCTTCCTTATTCCCAAATGCTTAGGGTTAAAAGGATTACATCAGACCCAGTGTATGTTGAAAAACAGCTGGATGAGATGATTAAGAAGTTTCTTGAGCGGGGCTATGACCCTGCACACCTCTCTAATATTAAACAGCAGGTTCTGAGATTAGACAGAAATGAATTAATTTGTCAGCAAACTAGTAAAGCAGGTCAGGATATGATCCCGTTTGTCAATAGATAGTCTCAAGCCAGTAAGAATATTAATAACATTATCAAAAAACACTGGCCGATTGTACAGTCAGATGAAGAACTCAAACTGAGTGATACTAGGATTATGCCCTGCTATACACGGGGTAGGAACCTATGAGATATATTGGTTAGAACTGATATATCTAGTTTAACCAATAAGAGTCCTTTCTCTACTAAGAAAGGTTGTCTAAGATGCACATGTACTACATGTAAT
Source organism: Pseudophryne corroboree (assembly GCF_028390025.1). NCBI lineage: Eukaryota > Metazoa > Chordata > Amphibia > Anura > Myobatrachidae > Pseudophryne > Pseudophryne corroboree. The sequence goes on from NC_086447.1 coordinate 406,219,384, forward strand.
TTTCTAATTCCTGGACAATATTTTTACCATAAGACATACACTTACTTGTAACAGTAAGTTTGTTGTATGCCATATCATTTGCCCATGTGGGCTTTCCTACATTGGGAAAACAGATAGAACCTTGAAAGAGTGTATGACTGCACACAGATCAGCGATATAAGCGGCCATTAAATCTGGCAATAGTGAACAGGCATTTTGCAATGGCAGCTCATCCTTTAATCACACTGAGATATCGAATAATCGACCATGTCCCGGCCTCAATACGGGGAGGGAACAGATCATTGAGACTTCTACAATGAAATGAAACCAGATGGATTCACTGTCTAGAAATGTTAGCTCCTAAGGGCCTGAATGAATATTTGGGACTTAGTGCGCTACTGTAGTATATATTATATGGAGGTTAAATGTTTACCTCATTGGTTTAGAATGAATTAGTAACAGTGTACATTCTGTGTAGCAGTTAGTGGAATAATATATATTGCATCTTGTTACTGTCCATGCTTCGCTGCTATAGAAATATAAGTAACTAATCTTTATTGTTATGTATAGTGCCAATACTGTGGTATATATACATCCAAAGTCTTGTTTATTAGTTGCTATGGTGATGGTGTGTGCACTATGCCCGGACGAGATTGCCGGAATGTGTTGATGTCATCCGAGGCTGCAACGGTCCGAGGAAGCGTTCCCGTCCTGGACTATGGCATCCCTTTACTGGGTGTTACATGTGATATAGGTATTTTTTTTTTATTATCTGTTGTTGTCCTGAAGAAAATGCATGTTTAAAGCATTGAAACGTTGACAGACATATGGCTGTAGAGTGTAGTTTTCAAAGGCTTGGAGTGCCACACATGGAGGTATTGTATATGTATATATATTTATATATATATATATATATATATATATATACAAATATATATATATATATATATATATATGTATGTGTGTGTCTGGAGCCGGCACTCCTCCTCTGTTGAAACTGCTTTGTGTCGGTGCCTTCCAATTACCACTCTCCGGACCGGAGATGGTGCAGAAATGTCGAACATGTGGCAGGACTCAAACGACTGAAAAAAGGTGCTTGTACACTCCCCGTGATGGGTCAACATTTCAGAGTTGTTTACATTAACTCTTTTGTCAGGATCCTGACAAAAGAGTTAAAGTAAACAAGAAAAAAGGTCGACCTGCAAGAGAGCAGGGCAAAAGAAGACTAAAAGTCTGACACGGGGCACGCTTTTTATATCTATAGATTAAAATTTAACTTTTATTATATTGTTAAAGTAAAACAACTCTGAAATGTTGACCCGTCACGGGAGTGTACGAGTACCGTTTTTCAGTTGTCTGAGTGCCGCCGCATGTTCGACATATATATAAAGTATTTTACTTTTCTTTTCCTCAATTGGGATAATGCAAGTATTCAGTTACCTGTGATCTTTAACAGCGGAATTGTGTCACTGGGGGCTATTTAATTAGCCCTGATAAGCCTTCACGAGCCGCGGGTTATTAGAGATTTGTTTCACCTGCCTCAGCCAGGCAAAGCAAAATCCCAGAAAATTGGGCTGTTTCTAGCGAACACACAGGTTTCACTGAACCTGTGTGTTTTTGGGATAAATGTTACCTTTTTTCAGGTGACCTAATTGGATAGTCAAATTTTTTTTTATCTGAGCAGCATTAGAGTTTTCTCTCCTGATGTTTATTTGCTTGTAATTGAATACCGGCCTAAGAGCCTTATTAAGCTTCAGTTGCAGTTTTGCTAAAATAGCAAAACTGCAACTGTTATCTCTTGCATGCTGAGGGCTGCCCAGCATGCTAATGGTGGCCAGCAATGCGATCGCAACACAATTGCGATTGCATCGCTGATTCAGTCGGCCCTCTGCCATGTTTCCAGTCACAGCGGCCACATGTGATGTTTTTCGGCTTCCCCCAAATCCGCCCCCATTTATGACGGCATGCCTCCGCAATGCAGAGTCAATGACCCTGCAATGCTGTGTCACCACCCTGTGAATGTCTCTGCCTGTCAATCAGACAGAGGCGTTTGCACAGTTGAGTAGGCAATGCCCAGAAATACGGTCTAAACACACCTGCATTTATCTAGCCACCCACCCGTTATCTCCCCCAAACACTGACTAGCTGAATAGCAATCACTATCCAAATGCTGCATGTGCAGATTTGGCGCATGTGCTTTGGCAGAAAATCACTATACTGTGTCCGAAATCAACATTGTGTCTACCTATGAATCAGGCCCTATGTTAGGAGATACTTTCCATAGAGTGAATTTGACTTAAAATATAAGGGAGTAAAGTATATGGCTATTTCACATGTTTATTATAGATATAATAGATCAAATCTTAGGCTGTGCATATGATATTGTAATTGAAAGGTATAATGTTAATTTTGCTAGTTGTTTATGTCACTACTATTGCCATTGCATTCAGTAATATATAGCAATTATGATTTACAAGTAAAACTAGTACAAAAACATTACTAAGGATTCTGTGTGGTGTGATATGGGAGGAGGTCCATGGGGGGTGACACCATGAATTACCATTCCAGGTAACACCAACCCTAGTGACGCCTCTGCTACTAGCTATTGAGGAAGGAGAACATGAATTTATTGTTGAAAAGATATTGGACTCTACAATATCTGCCAAAATGGAAGGGATGTGGTCTGGAAGAACATTTTGAGGAGCTGGCAGAAAATGTGTATGCCTCTAGATTAACTAGACAGTTTTATCTGAGACATATAAACAAGCCTGTTCCTGAAACATCCAGAGTATGTTCTGAAAGGAGGGGAGTAATGTCAAGATTTGCACCTGGAGTTTCTGCCTCTGCAGACTGCGGCTCTGCTGACTGAGCTATGCTAACTGCTGGACAGCTCCCTGTCTTTACTCTGTGGGCCATGGGGCTAATTCAGGTTGGATCACAAATCATGATCCAACCGGAGTTATTACGATCGCCCTGTGGGCGCTTACGCAGCGCCCGTCCTGCGCCTGCACTTTCTGCGGAAGGGGGGGCTGCAAAAATGTGATCACCTCTGCCTGTCAATCAGACAGAGGCGGTCATGTTGCAACACTCTGTTTCCAGGGCAGAGATGGAGAGATGTGGGGGCGCTGCGGTGTGACTGGGGGTGGAAGCAGCCAAATGGGGGCGTGTCAGGGGCGTGATCACGGTGGCTGCATGATGTAACATGCAGCCTCCACGATCGAGAACATGGTGGTGGGCCTCCTGCAGGCACAGCTAAGCTTTGCCGGCAGGAGCCATCCTCAGTTTCTGCTAAAACGCCAATATTGCGATGCGTTCACAATGTTTGCTTGTTGAACGGGTAAAGGTGCTGGTCAGCATGCTGGGCAGCCTTGCCCAGTGACGTGTGGTCCCCAGTATGTGATCTGAATTAGGCCCCATATTCAGGTTTGATCGCTTATGTGGTACAACCCGCAGTTACCCGATGTTCAGGAAACTGCACACCTGCAGGACCAATTCTGTGCATGTGCAGAATGGGTCCTGCAATCCCATCTCAGATATGTGATCACCTCTGCCTGCTAGAGAGGCATAGGCATTCATTGGGAGGGACGGGGGAAGAGGTAGATGAAGTTGGGGAAAACAGGGGCGTGTCGCCCCCATTTTCTGGGAGTTGCGAGGCCAAGGACTGCAACGCTGTCACAGTTTCCTTGTCACCACTAGTCTTCCGGTGATTGCAAGTCTGAATAAGGTCAGACTTACTCAGACTGCAGTCGTAGATGAACATCATGACTGATGGTCACAATGTTCCTCCCAAACTGAGATAGCAATGCAGTTTTTAGCAAACGCAGGACCTCATGCACCTCCTCCTGCATTTGCATTGCTAAGGATCATAATTCATAACTGCCAAGAGCAGCTTTGCAATTATGATCTAACCTGAATAAGATCCTCTGTTCTTATATTTTAACATGTTCTATCTCCACCCCCCTTGACTTCCCAAATAAGAGTTGCCTTTTCCTGTCTTCCTTCAAAGATTTGTGTTTTCCTACAAGAAATATGGATACCGTTTCTGAATCCTGCATTCTATTATCCACCATTTGTGCACTGACCTTGGATTGTCTTAACCTACACATATGCCTGAAACAAATACCTTATTTTCTTCTCTGTGTACCAGACCCAGCTGCCATTGACCATCCTTTATTGCACTATCCTCTAGTGCCCTGCCTTTCTCGTGAAATAATGTTCCATTTAGCACTAATGGCTTAAATTAGTCACTGAACTGGGGGAATACATGGACACAATTTAAAGTGTAATTTTCATTTAGCAGAATATTTTTTGTTGTGCTACAGTAGATTCCAAAGTACATTTGGAAAGTGCAAAAAATGTCCCATAAAAAGAATAGGACCAGATGTGATTCTTTTGCAGGGAGAAAAAGTCTGTGTGGTATCTCATAAAGCAGGGTACTCCAATAAACAGCCTTTTCTCTATTTTCTCCTTTACCTAATCCACTGATACAATTAGCATTTTGAATGAAACACACTTATGCAACCTTGGCATGGAACATCCATTTATACCACTTTATCAACATAACAAATGCACTCATCCTTGTACATATATCACCTTTCCCTTGAGTTCACTTGTACTCAATCAGTAAATGCACTTTTATAAATAATCCTTGTGGCAAGATTTACTGTTGAATGTAAAAATGGGATTTAAGCATACTGTCTGTATATGAAGTTTGAAGATGTTTACAATAACTGATACACTATAAATAGGCATCTTAGGAATTCAGCATGCCAGTAAATTAACAAAGATAAAAGCAATATACTTTCTTGCTGTCAAACATAAATACAATACAGCAATACCTTGTTACAGTCATTATATTAACAAAAACACTCCTGTAAAAAATAAATACAATTGGCAAACAGTGCAGATCAAGTTGTACATTTGTCAAAGTATGTCACTGATACAATACATTTATTTAAGTAGACAAGTTGTGCTAATAAGCTATACAGTTGGTGCTAATTGATGAACTACTGTATGTACAGTACTGTAAGTTAGAGGGTTCAGTAAGTATTGATGCATCAGTAATATACTGTAAGACTGCTCACATAAACTTAACAATATAGAGCGAGCAAATGACATACAACATCCAGTTTCCTTAGTAACAAGGCATTTCTTTATCACTGTACATACTTAGTATTAAGTCAATTATTTTTTAAAAGAAATCTAAACATGTAACATAGTAACACACATAGTAACATAGTATCTAAGGTTGAAAAAAGCCAATTTGTCCATCGCGTTCAACCTATTTTTGATATCCTATTCAATTTTAATTTAGGACTAATTTTGCCTGATGCTAAGTCAGCCGTTGTGTTTTAATAACTATAATGCGTGCCTACGCACCATAACCCTGAATATCCTTATCCAAAAAGATTTTATCTAACCCATTCTTAAAGGTGTTGACTGAGTCCACTGTTACTACTTTCTCAGGCAGGAAATTCCAAACACGTATTGACCTTACTGTGAAAAAACCTTTTTGCCGCATTGTGCGTAATCTCCTCTCCTCTAACCTAAGCGCGTGTCCACGTGTCCTCTGTGCTGATATTATCAAAAACAGGTCCCGCGCAAACTCTGTGTATTTGTAGATGTTGATCATGTCCCCTCTTAGTCTCCTCTTTTTCAATGTAAACATGCCTAGCCTTGCAAGCCTTTCCTTGTATTCCAGAGTCTCCATGCCCTTAATTAGTTTGGTCGCCTGCCTCTGAACCTTTTCTAGCTCCATGATATCCTTTTTGTAGTATGGTGCCCACATTTGCACACAGTATTCAAGATGTGGCCTCACTAGTGATTTATATAATGGGAGTATAACATTCTCGTCCCTTGCATCAATTCCCCATTTTATGCATGCTAATATCTTATTAGCCTTCTTTGCTTCAATCCTACTTTGGGTACTGCTGCTTAGTTTGCTATCTATGTGAACACCTAAGTCTTTTTCCAGTACAGATTCTCCTAATATTACCTCATTTAGTATGTAGGTGTTTTTTTTGTTGTTGCTACACAGTGCATTACCTTACACTTTTCTGTATTGAATCTCATTCTCCATTTTGTTGCCCATGCTTCTAGTATAACTAAGTTGTTCTGAAGAGACTCAGTATCCCCCTCCGTATTTATAACCTTATACAATTTGGTATTGTCTGCAAAAAATTGACACCATGCTCTCTAAACCTACTGTTAGGTTGTTAATGAAAATGTTGAACAATAGTGGTCCAAGTACAGACCATTGTGGCACACCACTAAGCACTTCAGTCCAATTTGAAAAAGATCCATTAATCACAATGCACTGCTCCCTATTATCTAACCAATTTCTGACCCAAGTGCATATTGTGCTCCCTAGCCCTATTTCATGTAGCTTATAGATAAGTCACATGTGTGGTACTGTGTCGAAAGCTTTGGCAAGGTCTAAAAAGATTACAACAGCTCCTTACCCTGTTCAAGGTTCACACTTACTGTTTCACAAAAGCCAAGTAAGTTGGTTTGACATGATCTGTCCTTCACAAAACCATGATGGTTCCTATAATGACCTTATTGGCTTCAAGGAACTTCTGAATACTATCCGTTAGAATACATTCCAATACTTTCCCCACTATAGATGTAAGACTTACTGGTCTAAAATTACTAGGTTCAGCTTTACTTCCCTTATTTAATATTGGCACTACCTCCACTATAAACCAGTCCTTGGAAACCATACCTGATAGAAATGAACCTTTGAAGATCAAAAATAGTGGTCTTGCTAGTTCAGAGTGAAGCTCCATAAGAACCCTTGGGTGAATTCCATTGGTACCAGGTGACTTATTAATATTTTTTTTTTTAATCAGTTACAGACTACCTCCTCACTTAAATAAGCACTTAGCAGTGGGACATTTTTTTCATTGAGATTGTGTGTTAGACCCTGCATTTGGTCCTCTCTGGTAAATACCATTGAAAAAAACTCATTTAGTTTATTCGCTATGTCATTATAATTTTTGCTTAAGACTCCCGACTTGTCTATACTCTCCTTATTTAATCTCTTGCTGTCGATGTATTTAAAAAAAATTGGGATTTGCTTTGCTTTCCTTTGCCACTAGTTTTTCAGTTTCTACTTTAGCCACTCTTATTTCATTTTTGCATATTTTGTTACAATCCTTATAGTGCTGAAATAACTCTGCATTGCCTTCATATTTGTATTTTTTGAATGCTCAACTTTTTTTGCCCATTAGTTCCTATATCTTTTTGTTAAGCCACATGGTTTGGGGGTTTTATTCCTTCTTTTGCTGCTCGTGGGAATAAATTTGCAAGTATTTTTAACTAGCTGTGATTTTAATACATCCCATTTCTCTGTAGTATTTTTTTCTTTAATCATAATTTCCCATTCCATGCCCCTAATTTCCCATTCAATGTCCTGTAGAAGCAATTGTAACTACAGTTGGAGAAAGAAAAACCCATAATATACTAAATATATGTAGAAAGCCCTAAAGCCATATTAATTTAAAGAAAAAAAACAAGGTTACCAGTAACATTTGAAAGAGAAGCCCAATTGTTTAGGTTTATGAATGAATAAAGAGCTACTGGAATATATTTATCCTGAACTGTGATTAGAGAGTACAACACTACAGCTCATTTCCTTCACTAGAGGCCAAGTGGCTGCTTCAAGCTACCTTTTGTCCCATAGCCCTTATTGAAAACTACTGATGTGTCATCACCTACTGTCTATAAGTCCTATGGAGCAAGGCACCTGGCACAACTGAGACCCTCTCAGATGAGTAATAACATCCCTCTCGAAATGTACTCCACTCACTGGGTGGAGTTATGTGACATGACATGGCTGCATCATGATGTCACAGCGACAGTCTGCAGTGTTAATAAGGGACACTGTGGAGGAGTCAGCAGGCACCATCTGAGGAGAGCAGCACTGAGGGCAGCTCTGGGAAGTGTATGCTCTGTGGCTCTGCCCTTTCCTTTCCCTGGATTGTGGGACTTCTGGTTCATGGAGGCAGAGGGCTCTGTCTGGCATAATGTGTATTTGGGGCTCTGCCTGGTGTAATATATGTAAGGGGCTTTAACTAGCATAATGGGTATACGGGCCTCTTTTTATCCATTAGTTCCTTGACCTTCTTGTTAAACCACATCAGTTTGAATTTACTACTCCTGTTTTTGTTAACCTTGGGAATAAACAAATGAGTGTACTTATTGTGCTCCGTTCTAAAAACATCCCTCATTTCAGCTGTATTCTTACCATGAAAAACAATTTCCAAATTGATATCCTCCATTGCTTGAACTAATTTTCCAGAGACAGTAGTGCCATCTAGTTTTGTGATGTATATTTTATATTGTATACATCAATCACAACATTTCTTTGTAAACAATAAATATAGTTTTCCCTTCAGGGATTAACACAATAAGATGCTTGGGACTACTAACTGGCGAGGAAGCCACATAAAGCTGCCCATGGAAGAAGCATCTGGTCCTGAGATCTAAGCCTGCAGCTCTTAGCATTTGTCCCATGATTTGTTGATCATCATAACAAAAGCAGACACTCACAGGAAACTGCATGGTACTTGAATTGAAAAGGAAAAATTGTTGGGGTTAAGGGGGATAGGTGGCAAAAGCACAATATCACCTGCGCCACATCCCATTATACAGATGGAGTCCTCATCATCTATCTCTTTAATAGGATTAACTGAGCCAGTGCTATCGGATTTAATCCCCTGCTGTAATGACTTAATCCCCTGCTGTATTGTTCTTTCTGTACTGTATTGCATCTGAGAATAATAGATGAAAGGCTTATGGTAAGAAGCCTTGGTGCACCTAGGTGCAGCAGAGAATCCTAGATGAGCAAGGCTCCATCTGTAATCTCTGCCTCAATTAGATTCCTCTGCAGAGTAGTCACTTTAAGGTTCCCTTGCATAACTTGGGCAGAATCAAGTTCCACAGATGCATGATCGTAACACCAACTTTCTGTGCACCGAGTGTCAAGAGTCTGGTTTTTCCACTATTGCTTCTCTCACGGGATTATACATACCTCAGTTTCTTTCTAGGTCACTAAACTATACATTAGTGAAAGCACAATACAAATTCATCCAGTAGGTTTTGCATGATGCCAGAAAGAACTAACACACAAATTCTGAAACATTTTGTTTTCATCTCCATAGTTAATAAACAGTACAATACAAAGATATATTTCATCAAGTTTATGAACACAACTTTTCTGAGGTCTATAACATGGCATGAACATTAAACGCTGGGAAAACTATAGCTGCTGTTTTTTTCCTGAAAACCTGTAAAATACTGTACAACAAACAACTAAAATAGATTTTACAAAGTGGAGATTTTAAAAAATAAGAAAATTTGATGCCAGAAATATATGTTAATCAAGTGGCACTGGTAGCCATCAAAATGTACTAGTCGGGTCATCGCAACATAAACTACAGGGTGGATTAAGACTTCATTATGAACCGTTTGAATGCAGTATTTTGTTCAGTAATAATATACTAAATCATCGTATGGCCAGTGATAAACTAACAAGAAAACAGTTTTTCAGCCAAAAATAAAGGTTTTTAATCCTGGCCAATATATGCTGTATGTATACACAGACATTATAGCCCATCAAAGGGTTAGTGATAGTCATGTACCACTGCTATGTAAAGTTTAAATTAAGGGTTTAAAAAATTAGATGATCACAATTCAATACAAGAAGCCCGATAACGTATAATTGTGTGAAACACATTTTGACATGATGACCATACACATAAAGAATGACAAAAATGAGAATATTGCATTTAAGTTTGGCAAAGTGATTGTAAAACTACACTTTAGACAGTACAAAACTATCTTATATTAATCAGACTGGTCGCTATTAAAAACTATGGTCATCCAGTGCTCTACTTTTTAAAGCAAAAGCCGGTAATGGTTTACAAGGTTTTCACAATAACTTGGGGTGTACTGTTTTTGCATATATTTTAGAGATGTCACAACTTAGAGTTGGTGATAATTTTTAAAGAACATGTCTTTTGTACACTATGAATACATTGAATGTGCAAAATCAGAGCTGGATCTTTTGATGTATGCCCAATGCATACCAAAATGTCTAAACATACTGTAGAAGTGCAACCACTGGCAGCATTATTTGAGATGGTGCCACTTGAATTTTACATAGCAGTGAGAGGCACACACTACTACGATATGGAAAACATGTTGCTATAGTTTATATACAAGCTTATACACAATGATAATAGTTAAATACCCCAAGAGGCATGAGTTGCGCTTATTATTTATCCCATAGTGATGTTATTCATCCAGGTGGATATTCCTTTGGGTAACAGACTCATATCACAATTCAACAACCTTTATGCCTATCAAGTATACATTGAAACTAGGCACCCCAAATATACAGAGACGCCTTGATGCCGCTTTGGGGCTTAACCACACATTTGCGCAAATATGTGTAATGAAGATCTCTGAATTCTATTATGTGGGATTTATATCTGGTTACTGTTATCATTCAGGGTGCCGGGGGAAACAAAATGCCTTTTTTCTTGCTCAGAAATACCCCTCCCTTTCGAGCACCTGAATGATATCACTAAGCTAATTGAGCATCTACCATTATATATGTCTGTTGTGAGAGGCAGAGAGGTTCCTGCATTAGGAGGAGGTGCAGGCCCTGACATGCCACATGGAGCTATTATGGGGTTGCTCCAATGTAGGTAGCTCTTAGCTTAGACATATTGTAGTAAGGAGCCATTATCATGTAGCTCATTGCTGGTTAATCATAGACCCAGATTGGGGTAATGAAGGTGTGGGGTGTGGTGCCTCTGGACTGGCTGAGCTGGATGGCTTTAGTGTGGTATACCTTTACATTCTATTAACACTTTTCACTTATTTATTTTTTAACACTATTTCTCTATTTTAATTACATTTTTGTATCACCTTCTCTATAGCTTCGGCTTCCTAAATACTAATTTATTAACACTATAGTTTTTTCACTGGTATGCTACGCTGGGCTTTCTAGCTTATGCTGGTGTTTTGGGGTGCCACACTCTGCACCTAGATATAGTGCTAGGGACCCCAAATAAACAGAGACGCCTTGATGCGGCTTTGGGGCTTAACCACACATTTGCGCAAATATGTGTAACGAAGATCTCTGAATTCTATTATGTGGGATTTATATCTGTTACTGTTATCATTCAGGGTGCTGGGGGAAACAAAATGCCTTTTTTTCTTGCTCAGAAATACCCCTCCCTTTCGAGCACCTTTATGATATCACTAAGCTAATTGAGCATCTACCATTATATATATATACATTGAAACTGTATTGGAATGAAACCTATAGCATAACTACAGGAAGTTTCTGTTTTAGGGTCAAGTACTTAAAACAGTCATAGTGCCATTTATAAACAACAGGGGCCTATAAGCAGAATCCACTACACTTTGAACATAATAAACGTGAATAACGTTTCATTTGTTCTTTTTTTTATTGCAACATGTGTATGAAGTGAACATCCATGTACAGTTTTCTTGTTCTCACATCACACAACCCCATGACCCCATTTAAATTGTAGTTTCAAATAAACTATTTATTTTAATGAGAGGAATTTTATCTAAATACTTGCTGAATTAATAGTTTTTTTAAAAGGCGATACATATGTGCAATATAATCTGTGCGCAGAGTTTATGATGATGCTATTAATTGATAATAATCATTTAGTTATCGCCTCACACACTGTATTAATAACTGCAGGTGCAATTAAAAGCATATCAGTGAGATCTCAAACCCTTATTAAAGGGGATGTGACAAGGAAAGCAAATGGACATTGCCATCTGTCAAAAAAAATTTAATGAAATATGGGACTATACACTACTACTATAGGAACCAGGGCACTTTTGGGTACCAGATTGACAGTTTAGTGAGACTAGATGATATTGCAGGAGACAACCTCTACTTCATATCATTAGTTTAAGTGAAGTGAATGTCTATCCAGTGACGGAACCTTGCTACCCAAATGAAGGTATTGGTTAATTCCTCTGTAATTACTGTCTAGTGTTATTTGCAGGAAATATGAGGATGTTCTAGATTTTTGGCAATTTACCATCAAAGCATGGTGCTCACATTAAACTGAAGTGAAATATGGATTTTTCTTTGTCATTAAACTGTCATTGAACTGTACTCCCTCTCCATATGTTGAAGTTTGTCATAGAGAAAAACAGAATTTGATGTAAGATAAGAACCACTTGGCCCATATAATCTGCCCTTTAAATGGTGAAATTGATGGACTATAATTCACTTCCAACAAAGATGGATTTAAGTTATTGTCAAATTCATTGAACAAGTGGGTGCATATACTTTATTCTCCTTTAAATTTGGATGTTTTATATTATGTCGCTATTCAAAAAGCCATCATTTATTAGTTTATCATGACAATGGTCATGTCGACACTAATGTAATGTCTATATTGTTGACATTTTGATAGTATCTTTTTACTGTCTTAATCTAACAGTAACATTAACTCTATGCCTGATGCTAATCCTATTGCACATGTCAACATTTTCATAATATTGACGTTTCATATGTCAACATTCTGTCAATGTTGATATTTTCAAGGCATCAACATTTATGATGTTGACATTTTGACCATGTCGACATCATACAGTAACTGCCAACATTCTGGAGTCAACATTATGAATATCAACATTGTAAATGTTAATTTAGTGACTACATACCAGAAATGTGACTGTTAATTTTTATTAAAAATAGTGTCATATTCTATTTGTTCTTTAAAGTCCAGACACATTTTATTATCTCTAGTGGGGCATTAATTTTTTTAAAGTTTTATTTTAATTTTCAAATAGCAATGCAAACAATGTAAAACACAATAAAGACACAGAAATAATGCTGTTATCAGCCAGGAATTAAACATCTGAAGTAGCTGAAGTGGCAATGTATAAATGGTTAGGGTAGGGTTAAGTTTAGGGTATGGTTAAGGCTTAAATAGTGAACAAAACACTATGCCAATATGTACAATGTTGATATTATGACCTTCTTAGCATAGTGTCCACGGTGACATTTAAAACTTGTTGACATTCTGGAGTCGATATTGTAAATGTTGATATAACACGCATTATATAGTGAGGCTCCTTAAAATAAGTAGAGTTTTCAATTAAATATACCTACAAAAGCCTTAAAAGTATAATGTGAAGAGTTAACAGAAGTAGGTTTAAAATTATGTAAGCAAGAGCATTTTGAGGAGTTGTACAATAGCCTCCAGATATGTGTACATTTGTGATTGCTATTTACAGTAGGTAAAAAGAAATTTTCACCATTGCTAAAATGTACCAAATTTTAATTATCATTTGGTTCCAGGAGAGAGGGTCATGTTCTTTCCAGTTACTTGCTAAAAATATTTTGCATCATTGAGGTTATAGATTTTTTATTCAGACATTCAAATAGTAGACATGAAGAACATTCTGTGGTGTTTTGGAGAGGAGGGTGTCTATGTTGTCACAGTACACAGCTAATTTGTGGTAATTCCTTCAGATATGGAAGAAGGACCCAATTTTAATGACCCTTCAAATACTGGGAGACGTTTGTGCCGATGATCTATCATTGCCTCACTGGCATTAAGTGGACTTTCTGTAGTCATAAGAATTTAACACCCTTTCTCTCATTGTACACTATTCCTCCAATGGCTTGCCCATGTCTTCTTCTTAGTTGTGATATGTTTTGGGATAGTTTATTACTTTGGAGTTACCTGTAGATTATTAAGGATTTACATTATATCCTTTAAAAAAGGTATTGGCAAAGGGATTCAGAGTGTTAGGGACTAGCAATTTCCTATTTGATTAAAGTAGCAATGTAATGTCATATTTGTAATTATTCAAAGGTCTTTATGCATGGAACTGGAATGCTTGCTGTGGCCTCTCCAGTCAGGTCCATGGTTCATTCAAAGCATTGGGATCCCAAGTTGTTTTTGAAGTGGATAGTGGTCTTCTCTCCACTTCTCCAAACCCTCTATATTGGATAGTTAATTTTGACTGCAGTCTGGACTCATGGTGAGATATGGCAGAAGTATGGCATAGACATCTCCACTAGTAGCTCCAATTGTAAAGGACCAGAAAAATATGCAGAATAATTCACATCTTATTATAATAAATTAGTTTATGTACTGGTTTATATAAACAGACTGGCAGATTGTGGATAATTTTGTATGCTCTGCATGTTCATTTAAAAATAATACCAATATAAGCAAACTATATAGTATAGAAACATAGAAACATAGAATTTGATGGCAGATAAAAACCACTTGGAAAATCTAGTCTGCCCCTTTTTTATCCTTTCGGCAATCTCAACCCCGTTTGAACCTTAATTCTTTGTAAGTATATTCATATGCCTATCCCAATTTTAATGGTGTATGGTGCACCTGCACCCTTGTTCCTATAAAATATATAGTATGTATGACAAAATGGAACCTTCAAATTAATGTCTTTCAAAACACCTGCCATTGTACTTAGCATTTCATCAGTAATAACTCCAGCAGGTGGTTGGATATTCTAGCATTTGTATTTCAAATCTGTAGAAACCTCTAGCTTTCACATTGGTATTCTAAACAAGAATTTATATTCATTTTGCTTTAATTGTCTTAGCGTGCTTCTTTCAAGGGGATGTAATCAGGATCCCGGCAAGCAGAATCCCGATGGTCACAATCTGATAGCGGAATCCAGGCAGTCAAAATGCACACAGATCCGGGAAGGTGAGTTTTAGGGTTACGATTAGGGTTAGTTCTAAGATTAGAGTTAGACACTAGGGAGAGGGCTAGGGTTAGGATGCACGAACGGTGGGCTAGAGTTAGATTAGGGCTAAGGATACAGTTAGAATACTCACTGGGCTCTACCAGCATTGTGATAGACTGTGGGATTCTGACCATCAGCATGCTGACTGCCGGCATTTCATACCCATCCCCTAAAGACTGGTGTATGGAATGTATGTCTGTTTACGTTATTGGAGTAGTTTACCAAAGCAACAGGATATCACTGGTGTTTATTGTCAGATATTTTCCTTAATGATAAAATATCAGTATTTTTTCTTGTAACGTATTCTTGACACACATTCCATAAAGGTTTTCTAAGCTCTGAAGTGTACAAAAGGAAAATACAAGTAGTTTGTGCATCTGCAAAAGGAATACTTGGGAACTGAATAGATTGTTTTATTATGATTGTTTTTCCTCTTTACTAAATTGTTATTTTATATTCATGAAATCAAATTATAAAATTTAAAGCTCACCATAGATATCAATATAGACAGAAAAACATCAAAGCAAAACTTTGGAAAATATATTCTAATTAAATGCTTTGAATATTTAATAATTTTTATTTCATTTAACACATATTAAAAAGACAGTGTTTTGTGGTATCATTGTACGCTAAGAAAATGAGAGGCATACTGCAATAAACAAAACATAAATTGGATTGTAAGATTCTAAGTGGTGCACTCCAGACCCAAAGCAATTTTGTGCAAATATTGATCTTTATTCTCAAATAATTTGAAGAGTATAAAATTATACCGTTTAAAGTTATTTTATTTTAATTTTAACATTAAAAAATCAGTAATAATTACACCCATAGTTCTGAAGAAGATCATAAAAATAAAAACAGTAGAGATATTTATGCAAAAAGATTTGTAAAAAGGTGATTAAAAAAGTGCTGTCTTTTCTATGCCAATTGTCACATGCAGATGAGACAATTTGAGACATTGAATTGTTATATTCTTCCTCTTCCCTTAGAATTAGGTAACATTTATCATTTCAGTGTTATTATAGGACTATGGGGGTTATCTATGTTTCAATGTAGTTTAATAAGATATACTGTCAATGTATTATGTCTCGCCAGTTAGAGGAAATCAACTTCAATATGTAGCAGTGATGAAAACTGGTATATATAGATAGGGGTATAGCTCTACATATATGTATATATTTATATTGCATTGTCAGTGAATATAGTAATGTCCTCTATGTTAATATGATATATTCACAAGTATGAGGTAAACATGAGGAAGCTTTAAGGTATTTTCGGGAAATAGTGTCTATTAATATTTGTGTTTAATAGATATTCTCATTAACATGAATGATCACCTTTATCATTCTCTATATACTGTATTGTATTATCATATGATTGTGCGGCAAATCTATAGATCCCTTGGACTATGAACGTGCCTCAGTAAACAGCAGGGCACGAGGAACTGTTAGAATTAGCTTGTGCTGCTGGCGGGAGAAAATCACTCACGAGGACTGAAACTGCCCTCGTGGCCCCTGGGGCTCCTGTATAAAAAGGGGAGCTGAAGTGCTGAGAGGGACTCGTGTGTGCGCCTCTGAGGGAGATACTCATACCTCTCCCTGCCCACCGCAAAGAGCTGTGCTGTAGACATTGGCGGCGCAGTGATGAGGTGGGTCTCCAACGAGCGATAGCACACTGAAGAAACTGGAGCAACCAGCGGCTGCTTGCAAGGGCCGTAGAAGCGGAGACCAGCGCGATCATCTGCTATCTGCGGGAGCCGGCAGAGTCAAGAGTCGGGGAAGAGGAGTGACCGGCACGATCAGCGGCCAGCTGCTGGAGCCTGGTAGAGTGAAGAGACAGGGAAGCGGAGAGCCGGAGGAGCAGTGACTGGCACAACCAGCGACCAGCGGCCGGAGCCATGCAGAGCGGAGGACCGGGAGAGCAGTGACCGGCGCAATCAGCGGCCAGCGGCCAGAGCCGCGCAGAGCGGAGAGACGGGGGAGCGGTGACCTATAGAAACCTATGTGGCCGTGCATCCCCTGAAGTAGGTACCGGTTACAGGAAGAGGCTGCCCGCAAAGACTAGATGCTACATCAGAGACTGCAGCGGCGCTGAACCCCAGATCATACACTACTCTACTAAGTATCCCAGAGCTGATTCACTGCCCACCATTGAGAGGCCAGGTGGGTGGGACTATCTTCAGGAGCTATAGTGAGTGTCCAGAGGCACCTGCTGAAGACACCTAAGGTCGGTAACATTATTCTACTGTGCACCTCCTCACCATAGACACTAGGACAGGAACACAGCACAATTGTGGCAACTATATTTAACTTTTATTAATTATTATCCACAAACTGCTTACAGCCGAGTGCTAATTAACTTTCTATAGTGAACTATAAAATATAGGCTGTGCTAAATGATATCCCTCTGTAGCCTATGGAAATCAGCCTTATCAGCTAAAATCTATAACTGGCTGTCCATCATTACCTCTGCTGCAATATACTAGAGACATATATTCCTGCTCAGGAGGATTAAACTACTGACTAACACAGGACTAATAAATTATCCCAGTGCATTCTGCCAGTCTAGACAGAAGGGATACAGTTACATTATTTGTGGCAATGTAAGTTCAGTGTAGCGTCTAATGGATACATATTCAAGAAAGAGAAACAAAGTCTTTCTTATGTAGGAATCTTACTCATGCTCCCAGTTAACTACTGTTAATACCTATTGACCATCTACATAGTAAATAGAAGAATTTAATACCAAGGAGCACCAGCTGCATCACTTTAATAGTAGAGGAGACTTAATCGTTACAGATTTCCTGCAAATTTAATCCAGAGGAAATACTTTGCTCTGTACCGAAATCAGTAGGTTATATATGCATATATAATTAATAACTACTTACTAAAGGGCAGATCACAGAGGATAAACCGAACTTATTTAGGGGTGGAGTCGACTAACTATTTGGACTATATCTAAGAATGGGACTAAATGGTAGTTATATATATTGATATATGATTATAAGGTATTTATTCAGGTGTATATATATATTTATATCTATATATAAGTGATGGTTATGAAGTGTGGTATCTCAAGTGTATTATCTAAGTTAATATAAATACACATTGTTTTTTTTTATGAAATATAGTGTAACCTATTTATGTATTGTATTAAACTAATTAATTGATGGTGTATAGTACGTTACTTACCTTTTTTCCTTAAAGCGGAGATGAATTGAAGACTAATGAGCCATGCAGGTAAACCTGTAAAGAAAAAGGTTATAGAATATAAGGAGGGGAAATTTAACCTACTCTAGAGATATATCTACATCTTTTAATACAGGGTGTTCCCAAGTCTACCCTGAGCCTAATTCATGTTTAGCGAATAGGAGAAAGATTTGGGTGGAGGCACAACATTAGGAGTATCATATATTGTTATATTAACCCCTGAGATAAGGGTTACAAATAGTACTACATTTTTATAAGAGTATTATTATTGTGTGCTGCAGAGGCTTGTGCTACACGGTTACCGTTAATATGACTGCTAGTGATATTAGGGATCGATATGATACCACGGCGGTTGGAATGTCAGCTGTCAAAAGACCAAATGCGCCATCCTGGTGGTGGCAATCCTGACAGGTGATATACTTGCCATCCCCCAATACTCCCCTAACCCTCCCTTCCTGCAGCCTAACCTTAAACCCCCTTCCCCCAGCAGCCTAACCCTAACCCTCCCCAGTGGTGCTTAAACCTAATCCCCCCCTGCAGCCTAAACCTAACCCTAACCTTTCCCAGGGGTGCCTAACCCCCCTCACCGCATCCTAACCCTTACCCTCCCTTTCCTGCAGCCTAACCCTAACCCTCCCAGGGGGCACCTAAACCTAACTTCACCCCGCTGCCTAAATCCAAGAATCCGCAGCATGCTTATGTTCAAGATGCCAGTGGTTGGGATTCCAGCATCTGCATTTCATCCGTTGTCGGAATTTCAGCATTGGCATTATGGCCACATTTCGGGATTCCGGCAGCGGGATTCTGACAGCCAGTATCCCTACCGCCGGCATCCTGACCGCATCCCTGGTATTAGTATCAGCTGTATTTATAAGAGAATAACATTCTCTATTTATTCTTGTCTTTTGCTACTGCCAGAGATCCTTAATTTCAGTATTCAAAAAGTATGGTCAATTATGGTCGCTCCAATAAACATGCTGTATATAGTATATGTTAGTGTCACAAAAGAAATATAAAAGATCACTGAAAATTATTTTGAAAGGAGCAACAGAATTCATAATCAAAAATACATAATTCAATACATAAAATGTCACTATAATCTAAATATAAGTCAAAATATGTTACTTAATTAAATGCTGATATACAGTACCTAGAACTGTTTTTCATTATTAAACAGGGACATCCACAGGGCAGAATGAGAAAAGGGTATAAAGACTGCAAACACCTTAAATCTTATATTTAATTTGCTTAGGTGTCTGTCATTTGCATGCCCAATAAGAGCCTGGGCATGTACACTATCTTCCCTTCCGTGCTTCTCATGCACACTAGGGACATACAATCTAATGCCAACAAAGATACTTTGTCATAGCTTTCTTTCCCACAAACACACACACACATACACTCCCAGTCTCCCACATAGGTAATGCTCATCACATATGTAGATGTATATGATGCACACCAGTGGCGTGCGGTGAGGTCAGTGGCTGGTGAGGCACTGCAGCCATAATGTCCGCTGAATCCTGCCGATGACCCCTACCGCCGCCGAGCCAATGCCCGCTACTGCCCCTGAGCCGATGCCCTCTGCCACAGCCAATGGCTTACAAACTCACCCACCATCAACTGACCCAGCCCTCTGCCACTAATTTGCATCACTGCATTCTCAATCACTGTCGACAATAGCCAAACACTTCCGGGAAACCATGAATTCGTAATAATATTTAGCTTTTTGCTTGTGTGTTGTGATAGTCATGCATGGATCAGTGAGATCCGTGCATGCTTATCTGTGAAAAAGGGTGTGAATGGGTTAAAATGTAAAAAGAAATGCGTGGGATCCCCCCTCCTAAGTATAACCAGCCTCGGGCTCTTTGAGCTGGTCCTGGTTGTTTAAATACTGGGGGAAAAATTGGACAGGGGTTCCCCATATTTAGACAACCAGCACCGGGCTCTTAGTCCGGTCCTGGTTTCAAAAATACGGGGGGCAAAAGATGTAGGGGTCCCCCGTATTTTTAAAACCAGCACCGGGCTCCACTAGCCAGAGAGATAATGCCACAGCCGGGGGACACTTTTATATTGGTCCCTGCGGCCGTGGCATTACCCCCCCAACTAGTCACCCCTGGCCAGGGTTCCCTGGAGGAATGGGGACCGCTTAAATCAAGGGGTCCCCCCTCCAGGCACCCAAGGGCCAGGGGTGAAGCCCGAGGCTGTCCCCAGCACCCCTGGGCGGTGGGTGCCGGGCTGATAGCCATAAGTGTGTAAATAAAAAAGGATATTGTTTTTTGTTGTGGAACTACAAGGCCCAGCAAGCCTCCCCCACTTGCTGGTACTTGGAGAACCACAAGTACCAGCATGCAGGGAAATAACGGGTTCGCCGGTACCTGTAGTTCCACAACAACAAAAATACCCAAATAAAAACACAACACACACACCGTGAAAGTAAAAATTTATTAAAACACACTTACGCACTCACACATACTTACCTACATCCCACGCCGAGAATCACGTCCACTTGTCCAGTAGAATCCAATAGTGGGACCTGTAAAAATGAGAGATTACTTACCTACATCCCACGCCGATAATCACGTCCACTTGTCCAGTAGAATCCCACGCCGAGAATCACATCCACTTGTCTAGTAGAATCCAATAGTGGGACCTGTAAAAATGAGAGATTACTTACCTACATCCCACGCCGATAATCACGTCCACTTGTCCAGTAGAATCCCACGCCGAGAATCACGTCCACTTGTCCAGTAGAATCCAATAGTGGGACCTGTAAAAATGAGAGATTACTTACCTACATCCCACGCCGATAATCACGTCCACTTGTCCAGTAGAATCCAATAGGGGGACCTGTAGGGGAGAAAAAAGTAGAAAGAAAAAAAAAAACAAGAGAGGAGAGAGAGAGAGAGAAAACAGGTGAGAAAGGGCGGGGTGTGCTAACCTCTCCGGCAGCGTTAACTGCCTTTCTTTGTGCTCCCCTGACATCTCGGTAACCTGGCTCCTCCCCGTCCCAGCGCTTTTATTCGCTTCTTGTTGTTCACATGCACCACCTCCTCACCGCCACAACCACTCAGGACTCAGCATTGCGGATGCCGCGCTGAGCCTTGGTAGTCACTGGTGACGCATGTGCTCATATCACAGCATCCGGAGAGGTAGCTGTGACGTGGAAACAGGAGCGAATAGCAGCGCCAGGACGGGGAGGAGCCAGGTTACCGAGATATCTGGGGAGAGTAGAGAAAGGCATTTAACGCTGTGGGGGAGGTTATTACATCCCACCCAAAAAAAGGGGTGTAGTACGGGTGACCGGCGGTCTCCTGACCGCCGGTCACCTTACCGACGCCGGGATCCCGGCGGGGAGGGGCGAGTGCAGCAAGCCCCTTGCGGGCTCGCTGCGCTCGCCACGCTGCGGGCTCGGTGGTCGCCACGGGTTCTATTCCCACTCTATGGGTGTCGTGGACACCCACGAGTGGAAATAGTCCCTGTTGGTCGGCATGCCGACCATCGGGATAGTGAGCCGTTGGGCTCACGGAGGAGGTTATGTGACTGTCGGTCAGCCGACCGGCGGTCACATGACTACCACCCCAAAAAAAGACACCGGGAATGGGAAAGAGATGAGAAAGAGAAGTGGGAGGAAGGAGTACAGACATGAGCTACTTAAGAACAAAGACAATAAAAATACATTTACCATGGAGGGAGGGGGGGGGGGAGAGAGTGTGTGAGTGTGTGAGTGAGTGAGTGAGTGAGTGAGTGAGTGAGAGAGAGAGAGAGAGAGAGAGAGAGAGAGAGAGTGAGTGTGAGAGGGAGAGACGAACCTCGGATCAGGCGTGCAGCTTCCGGACTCCAGGGTGATTCCAGGTCCTCTCTTGCCGGCGGAAGCAGCAGGTGGCTTCTGTAATCTTCAGGCCGCTGCAGGGGAGACAACTACATGGGGGAGGGAGGCGGAAGGCTCCGACCCTCCACCATGTGTGGATCAGCAGCAAGCGGCCACCACACATTCCGGCGGGGTCACGGAGGTCAACGCACCGGCGGCGCCGCGATGACAGGACAGGAGGAGAGGGAGGTGAGTGACGCTGCAGCGTGTGGGTGATTGGACCAGCGGATCCAGCCCTGGATCCGCTGTCCAATCACATCAGGCCCTGTCCCAGAGGCACTTCTACTAGTGCCGCTGTATGGTCGTTTTTTCAATGGGCTTTTGCAGCCCAGTCCTTGGCCCCGCCCCCCACTTTATGCCCATTAACACTGACAACGGGAGGCACTGCTAGCAGTGCCTCCTATACTAGGTTAATGTCACAAAATTATTAGAGTATTATAACGAAGATACATATGACACATAATATGTGTCATATGTATCTTCCTTGTATTATTTTCATCATAAATGACAGGGGAGGCACTGCCTCCCCTGCCTCCCCTGACTGCACGTCCCTGATGCACACGCGTCCCATTCGTGCCTGGGAGTCTGCATTGCTGGGCGCACTCAGTCGCAAGTGGAGCCACGATTAGAGTGGCTCCATCTGTACATAGTATTGGTCAATTATGTGTCTCTTAAGTAGCCACATGTGTCTCAATTTTATAGTAAAAGATCAGTTACTTATTGGATATGTGCAAAAAAAATCTTCTCTAATATTGGAAATGAACAACCCTTAGTTGATAAATAATTCTGCAAATAATATGATCAAATATCAATGATGTTATAATAATAATAATAATAATAGATTAGAAGTGGGAGCTATTATAATATACTTACAAAAGAATATTTTAAAATTCTGAAGCCTGGATGCCAATCTCACAGTTTCCTCAATTTTTGTAGTTCCTAATGGAATAATTGGGAGTAATCATCTAATATGAATACAAAGAATAGCACAGTTAATCATAATTAACAGGGAATAATTATTTAATATGGATACAAATAATAGCACAAATAATCGTAATTAACAGGTAATGATCATTTAATATGAATACAGATAATAGGGCCATATTGTAAAATAGTGTCCTACTGGCAACAAGACAGTGGTGAAGAAGTTAGAGGGAAAGCAAAAATAAAGGGAAGGCAAAGCAGTTACTTACTTTCAATAGGAAATTAGCAGTGCATGTGGTCCCAGTGCAGGTCAGAGCAGTGAATGAAACCTTGGGAGCTGGTTCATCTATATATTTGGATAAGCTCATTTCATCACTTCCTGCTCCATTCTAAAGTAGAACAAGAATTTTCTGTCTTAGTATTCAATAAACACTTTTAATTTTATGTTATGCTTTTACTTTAATTAATGAAGGGTCTCTACTGGCCCCTTTTTAGTTTTTATTTAGCATTGCATTGTAATAAAGGCTGATTGACTGGTGTATTCCAGGAGCAGATTCCTGTGCTTCCTGATTGCATTCCAGGCCTCCATTTCATGGACAAATGAGTCCATTAGATTGGGCTTCATACTGTATGTCCCATTTTGGCTGCGCATTCGCTCCTTCCCGGGTAGTGCTGAATGGCTTTGCCACAGTGAAAGTGTATATATGTACCTGTATATACAGATGTAGCCATGCTCAGACAGTCACGTGGTCTCCTTAGACGGTCACATAATTATGACAAATGAGGAAAAAATGCACCTAGATGTAGCCACGTTGAGTGTGGCTACATCTGTGTATATATAAACCCCTCGGTCCGAATTTCACATTCTCCATGGCCTTAAGGATTAATCCTTTAGTATTGGAGGGATGAAAAATTCTAAAATGTCTTGAAATTGTATGGTGACCTGATTTGTTCTTTATACTACATATATTCTCTTGAAATCTGATCTTCAGTGGCTGATTAGATTTGCCAATATATTTTAACTTGCAAGGACATTCCAACATATAAATCACCCAAGTGTCGTTGAAGTTTATCATATCCTTGACCTGGAATGATTTGGAGTCTTCGAAGTTCATAAATGTCCATGAACAATGAACATGGATTTATAACTTTACATACAGGTGGTCATTCTGAGTTGTTCGCTAGCTGCTTTCGGTCGCAGCGTGGCGATTAGGTAAAAAAGCGGCATTTCTGTGCATGCGTATGGTGCGCAGTGCGCACGCGCAATGTACTTTCATACAAGACTATGCCGTTTCACACAAGGTCTAGCGGCGCTTTTCAATCGCACTGCTGGCCGCAGAGTGATTGACAGGAAGTGGGTATTTCTGGGTGGTAACTGACCGTTTTTGGGGAGTGTGTGTAAAAACGCAGGTGTGACAGATAAAATGCAGGAGTGGCTGGGGAAACGTAGACATGGCTGGCCGAACGCAGGGCGTGTTTGTGATGTCAAAACAGGAACTAAACAGTCTGAAGTGATCGCTAGCTAGGAGTAAGTCTCGAGCTACTCTGAAACTGCACAATCTTTTTTTGTAGCAGAGCTGCGATCCTTTCGGTTGCACTTCTGCTAAGCTAAGATACATTTCCAGAGGGTGGCGGCTTAGCGTTTGCACTGCTGCTAAAAGCAGCTAGTGAGCGAACAACTCGGAATGAGGGCCACAGTACGTTACATTGAGTACATTTGAAGAGGCCACTCAAACGTTGATCCCACAGACCCCTATCTGCTATTTGGTTCTCCAAAAGCATACTCGGGCAAGATGATCTGTTAAGTTTCTGGCCTTTATAAAAATAATACTAGGTTTAGGAAATGTTCTTCTATGCTACAATTTATTTTTATTCTACAGAATTGTGAGAATGGAATATTTGTCACCCATTTAAGGGCATGGCCACTGTTATAATAAACTTATTAATTGGTATCAACTGATTTAACAATATGCTTTGTATGAAATTCATGTCCAATGTTCATTAGCATCAGATCTAGATATTCAATTTCTTTTTCATCCAGGCACCTGGTAAAAAGTTAGATCCAGATGTTTTCCCCATGTTAAACATACAACTCGGCTGATGTAATTGAGTTCAAATTTGAAAATCTCACATTAAACAGCTCTACAACTCAGATATGAGTAGAGCTGTTTTCTTTGGGTGAGTTGTATTTTTCAACTTGATATTCAATTAGAAGTACACAATAACAGCACATTTACAATAAATAAATGTTTTTTTAATTATTTCTAACCTTAAAATCAAACAAAAATACTTTGATCTCTCAAAATAGTCTGTTTACTGTACATGTCATTTTTGCTCATTTATCCCCATAAAATGCATCTTATACATAAAGAGATAAAACACATTACCCATAAATAAATTAAAGACTTTGAAATTAACTTATGTTTTATAAAGAAACCACAAACACATGTTATGGAAAACCACTTTACTTAAAACAAATGACAAACAAAATCAAACAAAATAATGAGAAACAAATAAAAAGATGGGCAAAAAAAATAATATTAGGTGGCGAAAGGCCCTGACCCCTTGTTGCCCCCGTGTCCAGACATTAGGCCTTGGGGGGGAGGGGGTCTCTGGCGATGAACTTTGTATGCTGGAGTGGAGGAAGCTAGCTATTGAGCTTGTTTGCCCTTCACTTCCAGCTTTTTGTACCAACAACTCCCTTTGCAGTGCCACAATCACCTGTGTTTGTTTCCAGATGGTTGCATGTACTCCTGCATCACCAGCAGTTGCTCCTGGGCCACCTGCGATTGCTCCCATGTCATGTGTGTCAATTCTTGCAGGTGATCATTTCTCTACTGGCCATCCAGGTGCAGGTGCCCTGTGCCAACGCTGCTGTTCTGTTCTGTTCTGCCGCTGCATTATCTGCCTACTATAGTCTAGCTGGCTGGTCTGCCAATCCATAAAGGCCAGATGGTGCTCCTGTAAATGGTGGAGGGACATGGAGAGTTCCCCCATACTGGGAACACTGGCCTGTGTGCTGGACCGTGGTGGTTGTGGATGCTGTTGCGGTGGCACATGAGGCAAAGGCTCCACGGGAGTGAGGATGATGGTGGTGTCATCGTCATCCTCCTCCTCTTTCCCCGATGAACACATGAGATGGACCTACAAAGTAAACAGAAAGATAAACTAAAACATTTGTAATGGAAAATAAATACATCCTACACTAATTGGGAAAACCTACCAATGCACGTGCTTAAAAAAACATGCTGGCTGACATACTAAAAATTAATTTAGAAAAACACAATGCAAGCATGTCTTATAAAATCTCTTTTCAAGGGCCCTTTAAAAATAAAAAAACTACTTCACATATAAGTTAAAAATTCACTTATGGGGTTGTGTCAAAATTAACTAATGTTATGGTTGCATGCCTTAATATGTGTGTAATGTGTGTGTGAGTGTGTGAGTGTGTGTGTGTGTGTGTGTGTGTGTGTGTGTGTGTGTGTGTGTGTGTGTGTGTGTGTGTTTTGAAACCACACTTACCAGCCTCCTCTGTGTCTGTCTCTTGCTTCCGCCTCTTCGGTGTAGCCATATGCTGGCGCTCTGCAGCTGTGGTGATAACCTAACACATTTAGTCATGTGGCAAAGGTGCTAGTATTTAAAAAAAAACATTTTTCATAATGCATTTTACAGCAAAAATGAATTCTTGCATAATGTAAAAATGGCCTTACCAACGCAAAAAGTCTGGTTGGTGTGTTTGAATCCACACAAAGCACACATTACTAAATGACCCGTACTTGTGCTCAGGAAAGCACACCATCATACTTTAAGAAAAATAGCATTTACACTAATTACATACACAAACTCTTAAATTCTTCATTGATAGTGACACTTACCAAATGCAAACATTTATGCATACTTTATATGACAAAAAAAGTTTGTAACATTTTATTTAAACCAAAACAATTATGTGAAATATATAAATGTATCTGTAAAGATGCCCACCAAAAAATCACACTTGCCACTGATTTAGGTTGTAACAGTTTACATGGAACATTTTCAGTTACTCGCCAGGACTAGGTGGGGACGCTGGTCAGTCTATGCACCCTACATGCACTCCTGGGAGCACCTCCAGAGGAATTGTCTGCTTCAACTCCTCCTCAAACTCCATGTAGTGGACTGGTGCAGCTCATCCTCCTTCTGTCCTGCAACCGTCATGGCGCTCCTTAGCCATCTTCACCCTCAGAACTTATTTGATATCACTGCACCCCTACATAAGGTCCCGATGTCAGAAGATGACCATGTTACATGTTTACTGTGTGAACCAGATTCTCACTAAAAGGGTTGCCATTATTAATATACTTTAGATCCCAGTGAATCATATGTAAATATGCAAAGCTGGGAGCAATATATATATATATATATATATACAGTACATTGGACCGGCACTCACCCCTCAATCAGTACTGGCTCCAACGTTTCGGAGCATGTTCGCCCCTTTGACAAGGTGAAGCAAACGTGAAAATACAAATACAAGCAATACCTTATAGTGAGGAGGAGACCCGCCGGCGGGAAATCGGGTGTCCGTGATTAGACAGTGCTCACTTCCCGGGCCCCGTGTGCTAAGTGATGTCATCAATGTGCCGCAGAGCCGTCCGTCCCAGCGTCGTTGGTAACCTGTGTCGCCCTGGAAACCCGGATGTAGCCGCAGCGCGTCTTCCCAGCGTCTGCGCTTCCATGGCAACCCAGCTCACGCAGGCCCCTGGCTCTGAGAGTCCGCTTTTGTTTTGCAGCACTGAAAAACATATATGGGTGTAAAAACAAAACAAAACTTTATGCTGCACAGATGTAGACAACTGATCAGTATTCTATATAACTAGACCAAAGCTACTGACTCTATTGGCATTTATAAATGGCTAATTACAACAGGCCTTTAAATTACTAACTACTAATGCTGGATATTGCACTGAATGCAACTATCAATACCTTCTGTATAAACATCAATAATAATTCCTGTTGCTATATTGCTCAACTGCAAAATACTATAATCGCTCTATTTAAAGGCTATCCCTGCTTAAAACACATTCCACTGTATTTTGTCATTAAGCCCTCTAGGCTTCATAGTGTCTAACATGCACACCTGTAGTGCATGCGTCCCACATCAAAAGGCTTCTGACAGCAATACAGGAACCGGACAGATTGGCTGTTATCAAGTGTAAAGCACACACTTACAACCAAGACCCAATCTCACTTGGTAACAGCTGGGCAGACGAAGCTGCAAAATCAGCAGCAAGCACAACCATGTGAACTAACATCACATCACTGATGACATTTGAAACAGTTAACAGGCAACAGTTAATTGAAATGCAAAATTTGTGTTCCCTACAGGAAAAGGCAGTCTGGAAGGTGAAGGGATATGGTCAGGAGTCCTCAGGACTTTGGACAGATGGACACGGTAAGCCAGTGGCCCCCAGAGCATATCTTCCAAGTCTAGCTGAGGTGGCACGTGGTCTGACTCATCTAGGTAAAGAAGGTATGTGCAAGCTGGTAAGAGCCTACTAGAGTGCACCAGGGTTCTCTTCTCATGCAGGTAAGAGAGCAATGACATTTCTCACTTGCTTGAGGAAGAATATTGGTAAGCCAATACCAACAGAGCCATCCCATATCCCTCCTACAGATGGACCCTTTCAGGTAATACAAATCGACTTCATACAGTTACCACCCTGTAGAAATTTGAAATATGTGTTAGTTTGTACCGATGTCTTTTCAAACTGGGTAGAAGCATTCCCCGCTGCCACAAATACTGCTGTGTTCACTGCAAAGAAAATCGTGCAGGAATTTGTGTGCAGATATGGTATCCCTAGAGTAATTGAAAGTGATAGGGGTACCCATTTTACAGGTGAAGTCTTTCAGGTCATGTGCAAACTGATGGGTATTAATAGCAAACTGCATACTATGTACCGGCCACAGGCGAGTGCAAAGATGGAGAGAATGAACAGCACTATTAAGAATAAGCTGAGCAAAGTAATGGCTGAAACTGGATTGCCAAGCGACACAAACAATTCCCACTGGAATTATACGTCCAAATCACGGGAATTAAATGGCAAAATCACTGTAATTAAATGGCAAAATCACTGTAATTATACTGCAAAATCACTGTAATTATATGTCCAAATCACTGTAAATATACGTCCAAATCACTGCAATTACATGGCAAAATCACTGGAATTAAATGGCAAAATCACTGGAATTGTACTGCAAAATCACGTATTTATACGTCCAAATCACTGGAATTATATGGCAGTACCACTGGACATATATGGAAGGGTCAGACAGGATGGCACTTTCAAAAAATAGTCCCCAAACAGCATATCATGCCAAGAAGTAAAAGAGGGCAATGAGATAGCTGTATGACTAAACTAAGCGACACAAGTGTGCGGCACAAACATCTGGCCCATCTAGGGTTGGCACTGCAGTCCCACTGCACTAATGGTGGATACCGGACGCACATCTAACACCAGCATAGTTGTTATGGCCTCAATAATCGGCCTTGCAACAGGGTATATATATATATATATATATACGGCAGTATCACTGGACTGGATTTATACGCCATTACCACTGTAATTATACGGCAGGATCACTGGACTTATACGGCAGGATCACTGGATTTATATGGCAGGATCACTGGATTTATATGGCAGGATCAATGGAATTATACGCCAGTACCACTGTAATTATAAGGCAGGATTACTGTAATTATAGGGCAGGATTACTGGAATTATACGGCAGGGTCACTGGAATTAAATGGCAAAATCACTGGAATTATACGTCCAAATCACTGGAATGAAATGGCAGTACCATTGGACATATATACGGAAGTGTCAGACAGGATGGCACTTTAAAAAAATAGTCCCCAAACAGCACATGATGCAAAGAAGAAAAAAAGGTGCACCAAGGTTGCTGTATGACTAAGCTAAGCGACACAACCACCTGGCCAATCTAGTAGTGTCACACAGTGGCTGAATGTCTAGAGTGGGCTGCAATTGTTCGGTCCACTGACAGCATCTCCAGCACGCCCGTCATTTTAAAAAAATTCTACAATTGTTGGACTTATACTGCAGTACCCCAGGACTAATACAGCAGTACCCCTGGACTCATATGGCAGTGTTAGACAGGATGGCCCCAAACAGCACCTCATGCAAAGATGTCAAAGAGGTGCAATGAGGTAGCTGTATGACTAAGCCAAGCGACACAAACAATTACCACTGTAATTATATGTCCAAATTACTGTAATTATATGTCCAAATCACTGGAATTAAATGGCAAAATCACCGGAATTAAATGGCAAAATCACTGGAATTATACTGCAAAATCACTGGAATTATATGTCCAAATCACTGGAATTATACGTCCAAATCACTGGACTTAAATGGCAAAATCACTGGAATTAAATGGCAAAATCACTGGAATTATACTGCCAAATCACTGTAATTATATGTCCAAATCACTGAAATTAAATGGCAAAATCACTGGAATTAAATGGCAAAATCACTGGAATTATACTGCAAAATCACTGGAATTTTTATGTCCAAATCACTGGAATTATACGTCCAAATCACTGAAATTAAATGGCAAAATCTTGGTATTGCCTGCCTAGTGAAGTGGAATCTAGATGGGATTTGGTACCGGGGACACAATACCTCCATCAATTGTCTAAATCCCACTGCACTAATTGGCGGATACCAGACGCATGTCTAACACCAACATAAGTGTCAAATCCTCAGTTATGAGGGCTTCCATCATCATGTGAAGCTGAACCACTAGTCATGAACATAGGCCAGGGCATCAGCCGTTCCTTGCCACTCCATGTCGTAAATGGCATATTGGCAAGTTTACGTTTCTCCTCAGACTATTTAAATTTCTTTTTTTTTTTGTTTTTTTTTACTGAATTTGGCTTTTTGGATTTTACATGCCCTCTACTATCACATTGGGCATTGGCATTGGCAGGCGACGTTGATGGCATTTCGTCGTCTATGTCATGGCTAGCTTCAGCGCTAGGAGGAAGTGGTTCTTGATCTTTCCCTATTTTATCCTCCAAATTTTTGTTCTCCATAATTTTTTTGGAGTTATATAACACAATATGCAGCACAGGAATGACTGAGGGCTGATGGCCAGGACACTACCACTGATATGATGCAGCACAACGCAGCAACACTGTAAGGGACTTGTTGTTGTTGTGCTTATTATTATATGGCAGCAGTGGACATATAGCAGCAGCGTATACCACTGTGACTGCCTGGTCACTGGAATGACTGATGGCCAGGACACTACCACTGGTCTGATGCAGGACAACATAGCAACACTGTAAGGGACTTATTATACAGCAGCAGTGGACATATGGCAGCAGAGGACACCACCACTGTGACTGATGCAGCACAACACACCACCACTGAACTGATGCAGCACAACACAGCACCACTGGACAGCACTGGACATATGGCAGCAGAGGACACAAGCACTGTGACTGGACAGATTCAGCACAAGACACGGACACTGAGGACACTGAGAATATGGAGACACGTCCTCTCTCTACACTCTCCAATGCCGGAGTGAAAATGGCGGGGACGCGCCGCTCCTTATATAGAATCCAAATCCCGTGAGAATCCGACAGCGGGATTATGGCGTTTTGCCTCGTTCTGGTTTCCGAGTCAGGTGGGAAAACCCGAGCCTGGCTCTGATCCGGACTCAAATGGTGAAGTTCGGTACGGTTCGGTTCTCTGAGAACCGAACCCGCTCATCTCTAGTAGTAATAGACATGGGTCAAACACATCTATGGGGAGAAAATCTCAGTGATGCTTAATAACACATAAACTAATAAATAAATGAATAATATTTATTTTAGTAAAATTAATGGTAGAACCTCCTGCGGGTATATAAAATAATTTACCACAGACAAGCACTGCACATAATATGCATTTACATATCAAAAATAGACATAGAAAGTCGCAATTGGATGATAAATTTATATAGGTCTCACGCCAATAATAGACATGGCGTGAGACAATTTAAAAAATAATATTTGTGGTGATCAAGCTGCTATAAAAGCTTCTGAATAGGGTTGCTGGTGGATGGCCAAATATTGTAGCAAACTAATACCAGGGTACACCTATTGTAGCAGGAACACTCAGATGGAAAAGAGCTGTCTCAGACACTGTCAAACAAAGTTGTTAGGCAGAATGGGAATATCTCACCTCCCACTGGTCACTGCCAATAATGATGTTCATTCCTCAGCCCCCATACACCGGAACCAGCGCTGCAGCCTGGAGCATGTGCCTAGACTGGAGTAGCACCTATAGGCAACAGAGCATGGCCATATGTTCCCGTCCTGTTAATAGCAGGTGATGATGTCCAATCATCCGCCCCCAGGCGCCGGGACCATTGCTGTAGCTTGAAATAACTGCCAAAAAGGAGCAACGGCAGGAGGTGACAGAGTATGTTAGTAAACTCTCATCACCTTTAATTTTTTTGGTAGCAGCTGCCGGAGTTCAATGGAAAGGGGCAGCTTATGCTTTGCAGAGCGGTGCGGGTGACTGGAATGCAATGGTGTAAGAGAAGAGTAAATCCCTCAGTGCTCAGTAATAGATTATTGGTAGTCCACCTGAAAGGACTGGTAGCCTGTGCCTTTAACGTGTTTCACCACACAGCAGACTGGCTTCTCAAAAAGCAGGAATCCCTATCTCACTTACTTTCTGGCTGATCCTTCCGGCCGCTGTCCTACCCTGTCTACCTCCAGCTCTTACCTCCATTCCCAGTCATCTTAATGTGCATGATGCACTCAGTGGTAGATGGGGCATGCACGTTAGGTTTGCCTCATGCCGCAGAGTGCAGTCACGTTTGTTTGATGTCCTAATTTTCATCAGAGAATTATTTATATATACAGATACATAGATAGATCAATCTAGATATAAATATATTGGGCTTGATTCAGAGGTGGATTCAGTTGCAGCCATGACTGCGACTTTATGCTAATGCCACAACCGATGAGCTCTTCTACTGAGACACCCATCGGCAAATTCCCATACTGATGTACCATCTGTTAATGAATGGACACTAGAGCAATCCTATGGAGGCATAGAATGCCCATGAGTACATTGCCGCTGATGCCAGTGCAAAAATGTGTCTTTGGACGCAAACACTGCCGCCACAAACCCACATATGACAAGCGTTTCCTGTTACCTATCGGAAATACCCACCAAAATTGCCTCTCATTGTGTAAAAAAAATGTCTGCGTCCACCGGCAGTAAGCTGTCATTTGTTTCCGGTGGGACTGATTATTCTTGGGGACTTTTGAGGGTAGTGTTATTAATGCAGCAACACACTAGTGTATGTTCTGAGCTTCCTTATGTAGTAATCAGCGTTGGCTATGTATGGGGAAGCCTCATGCACCTGTATTTCATGCATGGTGTATGTCAACATTGTAGAATTACAAGTCTTAATTCTTCCTGCTATGTAATTGCATGCCCTCACAGCCTGCATGAAATGAGCAATACCCAATAGTAATGCATAGTAAAGTCCAATGATTTTAATTGTTTTTATTTAAATATATATGTTATATTGAGCTCATTCAAATATTTGTGTAGCCTCCACCGTGTGTTAAGTGGCACAACATTAGTATTACAGACATTGTAGTAACATTCTCTGACAACGTTTTAGCTGATGAAAAATTACCTAGAACTTGGAAATGATGGCTTGAATCAGACTTTTTTTTGTGTTTTAATTATCTTACTAGAGTTGTTTTTTGTGTTAAATTCATGTGGAGGGATGCACTAGGATGTTTTTATGTTAATGTAGGAATGTAGTGCTGACAGTTAAGGTACTGAAGGGGAAAGTCTACTTAACACCATCTGGAGACAGTGATATGTTTGTTTGTTTGTTTGTTTGTTTGTTTGTTTGTTAAAAAAAGAGAAAAACATCTCTACGCTAGTAGATACAGTACTGTATAAATATCGTCAGGAGAAAACCCCCATTAGATTCTATCAGGGAAGCAGTGAGTTCAGGAAACAGTGAAAAGTACAGTATGTGATTTTGCCAAACATTTCACTGCACTTAAATATGGAGAAAACATACATATCACAAATTACAGTAGATATTACAGAGAAACAGCCAAATTAAGATTCAGACAATGGGGCAGATGTACTAAGCTTTGGAGAAAGATAAAGTGGAGAGCGATAAAGTACAGTACCAACCAATCAGCTCCTAACTGCCATGTTGCAGTATGTGTTTGAAAAATGACAGGAGCTGACTGGTTGGTATTTTATCATTCTCCAAAGCATAGTACATCTGCCGCTATGGGGTAGATCCAATTCTCTACAATGTGCCATCTCTACAAGATGTTGACTACCCAAACTAATTTACCTGTGCACCTCCATGGGGTATGAGGCAAAATTAGTGATGTTACTGGTCAAGAAGTGACTTCGTCTGACTGTTCTGATGGTCAGGTGCGGATTTAGTGGGTGAGGGTGCCCCTAGGCACAACAGTAACAACCACCAATCCACACCCCATCTGCCTAATTTTATTATTTTTATTGATTGGTTGTAAGACCTCATTGGTGATAGCCCTACATGACAATCACTTAAAACTGAATGTGTCCATGTGCAGCAAAGGCATGCGACACACCCTATGTATGTATCATTTTAGCCTGCTGGGCCTGGACACTGTTTCTGCATAGTGTAAGTCTTTCTGTCTGGGATATAAAAATGGCTGTAGGAACTATGCAGCTGGTATGGTGGCAAGCAGTAAAGGGGGGTAGGGCTAGGCTGTCTTAAAATTGTAATCTCCTCTGAAGGGTCAATCTACTGTATCTTTCTGCTGTACTCAATTTTGCCAGTAACATTTATGATGTTTGAGATTCACTGATTGAATTCCAATTCATATGGGCACATGGGCTAAGTGTCAGGTACTAAAACCAAGAGGTTTTGCAACCTGCCAAATTTACTAACGTCAAAACTGCTGCAAGAAATACTGAGAAAACACACTTTAGAATAGGATACAATTGAATTGAATATCAGAGCATCATCAATGTTTTAGGCCATGGAAAGAATAGAAAAGAGACCCTGGATTATCAAGCAGTGTTTTTCACAGATGTGTGGTTTAGTTTGCCTGAGATACGAACACATCCCGATCTTAGGAATTCTGAGTCAAATTGAGTGTCAGTTTTGAATCACTTTGGAGTCCCGCTTGGAGCTGAGTCCTGGCTCGGGTCTATTGTCAGTTCGGAACTTGGACTTAGAAACCAAACTTGGGTTTTGGATTGCATGTAAACAGGGTCAAATTGCATGACTTACCTGTTTTTATCGACTTTTGTTGATTTTTAAAAATAAATGTTTGTCAATTTTTATATCGACTTTTATCAATTTTAAAGGAATCCAAAATTGAACCAAAAATTGAATGTGAACCAAAACACTTGAAGGTGCTTTTGCCAAAAGCAAAACAAGATGATGAATTAGAACCAAAACTAAAACACGGGATCCGTGTACATCTATACCAGTTTTGAAAACCACCATAAAACCCCTGTCATCTCCACACCAAAAAATTACTATGCTCAGACAAGCGTGACTGCTGAAACAGAAGATGTATGAATTGATTTTGAGATGTAAGATTGAGTGTCAGGAAGATTATTCAGCTGGGCTATAGAGGATCTTGACTTCTGACACAAAGATACTGACACAAAGATGGGGATTGACTGAGGTAAATACTGTAGTATTCAGATTATAGTCAGTAGTTGTCCATTTAGTTAACCACCTTAGATTCATTTTTTTTGTTAAATGTTATTGTACTAGCAGGACAGTTCATGCCGAGTAGGTTAATTGGATCAGATGGATAACTAACTGCAGCTAACGTGTGAAAATATATTTTACTTTCAGAAGTCATATGTTGTGGTGACCAATGAGTAATGTCTTCCACAACCTGATTCAAGAATAGTAATGTTTGTATATTTTACTATATACTTAATGTATTACCCTGATAGAATTTGTTTTCATTCAGTCATGTAATTCCTACCTTATGCTAACTTCTTCATAGTTATAGAGACAATATGCTATCCTATCACAAAAGATCAGTGTAGTGCCAATATATTTTTTACAAGAGGCACATCACAGAAACTTGGCCGAGTGGCTAAGATACTTCTTACTTTCAATCAAATACTATTCAATATACAGGAAAGAGCAGCGTATCTCCTCATGGTAGCACAGTTGTGTATCTATAGTAAGTGCCAACTGTGTAGTGCATGCTTATGACACATTAGTCAGTAATGCCCTGGGTGCCTCCTTTTTAAATTACTGCCACAATATAGTTTTTTCCTTTGGCTTAGGAGCCCAGCTATATTAGGTCTGTAATGATTTGGTGAGGCTTTATGTCTCCAACCCAAACTTGTATTATGCAAAATACAACAAGAAAGATCATTCTCACATCTTACTACCAACTGTATCTCCCCAGCAGTACTCAAGGTGACACATTACTACAGTAGACATGAGATCTATCCCCTTCCTCTAGCTGTTTATGCAGGAGCTATGAGAGAAGGCGTGAGAATTATATTTCTGCCCCCAGGCTGACAGTTTTAATATGGCACGTGGGGCCGCCAAGTCATGCCACTACACTGAAGACTAAATGGTAAAAACAATTCTTGCAACAATGTAAAACTGGGTGCAGACTTGGCAACACGGTGCCCCTCATCACTCACGAGCCTGTGTGCACTAATCTTGCATAGAGTCTCTCTTATTTAGCATCCATTTCACAGCTCTACTTACGAAGAGAATGAATCGTTTACAGTATAATGGACACTTAAATGTGGCAGCATAATATCTGGATTTCATTTGCTTTTTGTAATGGCTAGCAGAATCATATATATATATATATATATATATATATATATATATATATATATAGCAAGGGAGGTATTCGGCACTCCAGCACTGTAAAGAAAAGCAACTTGCTCCGGTGCCCTCCTTGCAAAAAGCAAATAGTGGGAACAAAAACAGCCGGCACTCATAGAGACTCTATGAAATAACTTGACACAGCACAGCAGCTATAGTCAACATTTCAGGACTAAATCCTTTTATCAAGACCAACTGCATAATGAAAATACAAACACATAAATACATTACCAATCACCACGTGTGAACACCATCCTCCGCTCTCCGGGACTCACAGTGAAGTCATGGGCGCGCGCCGGTGACCTGCATCCACAGGGGGCGGAGCTAATGTGTAGTGAACCCGTCACCATGGAAACCCGGCTGTAAATGCCTGACAAATAGAATGCAGTAAATGTAAATACATAATATGCGGGTAACTGAGACCACCAGCGCAGCAACATAGTACATAATCCTAGAAATGTTAAACTGGTCTAGAAGCATCATGAGAAGACAATTGGATCATATATAGACAAAAACGAATAGCGTGTCACTAATGCAGAGAGGTGATGGACACTATCAAGATAAACCCTTGCTAGAGTCCCGGGTACTGTTGTGAAGGCTCAGTATATACATTAATGAATTATGCTTTATAGTGCAATATTCAAAAGGGCAACTGACAAGAGGCCCTGGACTAGTTAGATGTGGACTACACTTGAATTAGCAGTACCCACAGTTAAAACAGTAACCTGTACAGACTGCAAAATTAAAGAAAACATGTGTAAGAGAGAATCTCATTTAGACCCAGCGGTTTCACTGTTTGTAGGATATAAATCCAGCGTGCTTCTTTCTGTAATAAGATTTTTCCTCGATCCCCGCTCCTTTGGGATTCAGGCACACCATCAATGATTTTATAGCGAATTGACACTAAGTTATGATGGCAATCCTTAAAGTGGAGAGCCACTGGTTGATCGGAACCTTTTCCCTCCAGAGCGGCTCTGATACTTGATCGGTGGAGGGCAATCCTTTCCTTAAATTGGCGGATAGTTTTGCCGATGTAGAGGAGTCCGCATGGGCATTTGATGTAATAAATGACAAAACGACTAGAACACGTATATGGAGCTGTAATCGTAAACTTTTTGCCCAATCTCGGGTGATGAAAAAACTGTCCCGTTTCGAGACAGCTGCAGGTGGTGCAGCCCAAACACCTATAGTTGCCCGGTTTACGTATGAGAAAATGCGTAGAGATCGTTTTGTTAAACTTGGAAATGTCGTTATGAACGATGATGTCTTTAATATTTCTGCCCCTGCGGAACGCTGGAAGGATGTACGTTTCTTTGAATGTCGGTAATGCTTTATCATTTGATACGATGGGCCAAACCCGCTTAGCAGAATTGACCGTGGGGACACTGTTAGTTAAAAAGTCCTGTGGCCACACTATTCGATCACTAGAGTCCTTGGGGGCTCTTTTTCTTAATAGATCGATACGATTTTTGGTAAGTACCTTTTCCTTAGCTTTTTTAAGATATTTAAGTTTGTACCCCCTGACCAAGAACTTGCGTATCATAGTATCAATCTGAGAGCTTGCATCCGTACTGTCACTACAGATGCGGTAAATCCTGAGGAATTGGGAGTAGGGTAAACCCCACTTCATGGCCGGAGGGTGATGACTATTGGCGTGTAGGGTAGTGTTCCTGTCCGTGTCTTTAACATAAAGAGTCGTATGTAAGCAATGATTATGGTCTTGTATGACCGTCACATCAAGATAATGAATGATGTCATAACTCGAGGAAAATGTAAATTTGATAGCGGTGTCTAGTGAATTAACCTGATACATAGCGCTGCTAAATTCCTCTTCTGTACCTGACCACAGGATGAAAATATCATCGATGTAGCGATGGTATGATTTGATCTTGCTCGACATCACAGGGTTTGTGAGAAACAGGTCCTTTTCTACCTCACACATGAAAAGGTTGGCCAGGCTGGGAGCTACACAAGAACCCATAGCACACCCTGACTGTTGTTGATACAGTTTGCCATCAAAAATAAAATAATTGCGTTTCAAAGTGAGCTCTAAAAGCTGGATGAAAAAGTTAACATCAGGCCCGGTGTAACTCGTATTGCCAGTAATACAGCGTCTGATAGCCTCTATTCCCCGATGATGGGGGATGTTAGTGTACAGGCTAACGACATCTACTGTGCACATAAGGTACTTGTCTGGCAATGGAGTGAGAGCCAGAATATGAGTCAAAAAGGCAGTAGTGTCTTTAAGACAAGTCGCTTGCTCACTTACAATCGGCTGAAGAAACAAATCCAAATACTTGGATATTGTATAGTATAATGAATCACGTGCCGCGATAATGGGACGGCCGGGAGGGCATGTAGGGTTCTTGTGTAGCTTCAGAATAGTGTACAGCACTGGGGTAACCAGCCAATCTTGAGTCAAAACCGCTTGCGTCTTAAGGTCAATCACATTAGTGCTAACCGCTTCCCTCAGTAATGCATCTATTTCTGCTTTATACTTGACAGTCGGATCTTCAAGCAACAGATGGTATGTACGTGTATCCGCAAGTTGAGTATAGACCTCTGACTTATAGGCCCTCAGGTCTTGTACCACAACCCCCCCACCCTTATCCGCCGGGCGGATCACTATATCAGAATATGAACCTAATGCCTTCAGGGCTTTTTGTTCTGCAGCAGTTAGATTAACACCACCTGTGGTGTTTGCTGGTTGGATCTCATCGTAGATATTGTTCATATAACTGATAAAGCATTTGATATTGGGGTTGTGGGAAACTGGATCAAAGGTAGAAGGCTTGAAAAGTGTAGGTACTTCGGGGATCTGTTGTTGACTACCTGCGAAATGTTCTTTCAAACGTAGTCTGCGTCCAAATTTGTAAAGGTCAATTTTATTACGAAAAGCATCAGGATTGTGTGTAGGGACATACGAAAGCCCCTTGTTCAGCACCGAAATTTCATCCTGAGTGAGACTCCTAGATGACAGGTTGAACACTAGGTTTTCTTGTTCGCAGTCTTTTTGGATTTTGCGCGCCCACTGTCCGCCGCGCCGAGTGTACCTCCTTTTTTGGGGTTTCTCTGGCCCCTTGTGGTCACCCCCGCCGGGGGTTTTGAGGAGTTTTTTGACTGTTGGGCGCCTGCACATTCCGTCTCACTAGAGGAAATGGCGCTGGAATTTTCAGTGTCTGCATTGAATTTTTTATGACGTCTGAATCTCGTTTTTTTAGCACCGCTGGTGTTTCGGTTGTACGCCCAGCTGTACACCAAATTTTCCTGGTAGTCTCTATCAACTGTGTTCCGCTTAGCTTTTTTGAATTCTATAAGATCCGTCCTGTATTTCGACAGATCAGCCGTTAACTTGTCAACAAGTGGTCGTGACGTGTCCGAATGAATCAGATCACTGTGTATCTGTTCAAAGCCAGCAATTTTATCCTTGGCACAAGTCAGTTCCCGACGAGATTCCTCTATCATCAGGAGGA
Organism: Pseudophryne corroboree; assembly: GCF_028390025.1. NCBI lineage: Eukaryota > Metazoa > Chordata > Amphibia > Anura > Myobatrachidae > Pseudophryne > Pseudophryne corroboree. Next base: position 406,259,547 of record NC_086447.1, read on the forward strand.
TTAAGTCGTATGAGCACTTGTTCAGCACTGCCGCCCACCGTCTGCAGAATTCAGGATATATATATATAGATCAGCAAGTCGGCGGCACTCTGAATAATACTCAATGAGGATCCTGATGATGAGGGGATAGAACCTTCGAAACGTTGATGACAAGCTGAAAGTCTCATTGAGTATTATTTCGAGTGCCACCGACTTGCTGATCTACATTTGGGCTCCTGGCCGGGGAGCACCCACGGAGGGACCCGGAGAAAGTATACTGATTGTTATGGTGTGCTGCCTTACGGATTCAATATATGTATATATATATATATATATATATATATATATATATATATATACATATGGTATATTGGATGGTGTTTTCATAAATAAAGAATGCATTAATGATAACCAGGACAGTGGTTGCAAATATAGAAAAAAAAAGTATTTTCATTCTGTGCTCACATTCAGCAGCATGTATCCGGGTCATGTAACATACAGTAACCTGCACAAGGGATTGCTGACACCGTTGTGCACCCACTCAATAAATAATTGTGGTGGTTTATGACAGGGTACAGCAACAAGACAGAGATCAAAAGCCATTTTTCCTCTGTTGAGACTATATACATCTGCTTCTGCTTTCTTGCACCTGCCTTTGTACTATTCTCCTGGGCATAGTGATCCAAGATGGTGATATGTATCCAGAGGTGCACTTGGTCTCTCTAGAGTATAGGAGGGTGAAAGAATTCTGCATGCATAATCATCTAGACACAAACTCACAGCAGGCAAAGTGCTAAACTGCAAAAACAAGAATTCATCTAAGATATTTAAATGAGCTGCAAAGGTTGAGAAAGAGGCAAGCAATAAATCATGTCCTGCTTTCCATTTGGCACAAAGACTTTGTACCACACAACAAAGGAATGATTGTAACACTAGTTTGGATGTGTTAACTGCTATTTGCACAATGTTTAAAAAAATAAATTCACAAGTTAGTTTCAATAAAACAGCCATTGTATCCCTTCTTACCTATGTTATTAATAGTTTAATGAGAATTATAGAGTCAGAAATGAAAAGTTTATTAATGTTATGAGGGTAAAAGTTCTGAGACTACCATTACAAGACCGGGGTGGCATATGTGTAGTGCGATTTAGACGCATGCGCGGATAGGCGATAATCGCTCACCTGCAAATACCTCAGCTTTGCCTACATCTTTGGCTCTGTGCCATTGAGAAGGTGGCTGATGTGAGCACGGTGCTTATAGAAACAAGTCATTTCCCCTTGTATTTATTCATTATAAATGATCCCCAGTACATCAGGGTGCTCTATTGCAACCAGTGTTATTATGACCTCAGTCTTATATTTATGATTTGTTGTCTGAATCTATAGACTCATTTTTCTACTACTGTTTTTTCTCTCCCAGAGATGTAACATTATAATCAATAGCTTTCTGCCTTCACATTGTCACAGAAACTTTGGTGACTTCTTCTATTATGCTTATTGCTTTAACTTCAGATGCGATCCATACATTTTCTACAATTATTGTGTCATCATTTACAACACATGGATAGTTTCATTAGAACTAATATAGACAGTGTTAGAAATAAAAGTACACACTGTACTATAAGTAAAAAAAGTGTTGTGTTTTATCACATTGTTCATTGCCCTTGGAATGCACTGTTCTTATGTATTCATGCTCTGCTGAATAAAACAATATGGTTTTGTTCTCAGCTTCACCTTTGTCAGTGTACTGATGCTGCAACATGCACACTTTCATGCCTTCCATTTGTGCACAGGTTCTCAAACTCGGTCCTCAGGAACCCACACAGTGTATGTTTTGTAGGTAACCCAGCAGGTGCACAGGTGTATTAATTACTCACTGACACATTGTAAAAGGTCCACAGGTGGAGCTAATTATTTCACTGGCGATTCTGTGAGGAGACCTACAAAACATGCACTGTGTGGGGTCCTGAGGACTGAGTTTGAGAACCTATGCTTTAGTGTGACAGTGAGCATCTGCCTGTTTACAGTACAAATTACTGACAACTTGAGCTGCCCCTGTGAGACAAAAAAAATTTGAAAAAATCCCCCCACATACCTTGGTCCTAATTTAGTGAGAGACGCAGCTGACCACAAATAACAAGTTTTAGCTAACGGTTTGCACAGAAGCCATTTTATAATTTTTTTAGTATATCTCCAGCCAGTTCTGGATGGACAGGTCATGCCTGGATCTCTCTTTCCATGAATAGAGCACTTCTGGGTGGCAATTGGGCAGCAGTACTGCAGTTAAATGCAAGAGATTTGTTTTATACGAGTGTCACAGGAGTGTCTTGGAAGTGCTGTGTGTGAGTAGCTATATTTTTTTGCTATTATAAGACATGTGTACAGCAAATGGAAGCTTGTTTATAACAAATCTTCCAGTTTATTTTATACTAAATGAAGTGTCCAGAATGGCAATATATCCCAGAATGTGACATTCATTTTGTTAGTACTGTTAGTATCTAAGGTATGGCTTCAGGGATAAAAGGGAAAATGAATGAATCAGCAAAACAATCTAGAACCTCAAGTAGTGAATTGAAGATTGAATCAAATGGGAGCAGTGGCTGTAATAGTTGCAGTGCAGCCAGTTCATTCAGTCCAATGCCATGAAGGGGCCAGCAGCATATAATGGATCAGACTGACTCATTATATGCCACCTGCCACTGCGCTGTGGGCTATAACTGGCGGGAGGAGAAGAGCAGTGATGGGAGGAGGAAGGGCGTCTCTGGGAACCGTTGTGGTGTAATTACAGTAGTTCACTGGCCCATATAACCAAAGGGGGGGAGGGCAGCCTGGTTGGTGACATCATCACTTCAAAGGCACTGCTGCTTGAACTCTCTCCCCTGTCTCCACAGGGTTACTTGATAGGGGATGGGAAGGCATGGGAGCTAAGATGTATGGTTGTGAAGTCTTGCCACTTGAGCCAGGGCCAACAAATCCAGCCAGCAGCCAGTGTAGCAAAGTATATTTTTAGACTAAAAAAGTAAATACTGAGGACGCACTCACTCATGCACACACACGTACACATACTGTACACACACAATATATATATATATATATATATATATATATATACAAAACGATAGTTACCAAACAGCGGCACTCAGAGTCTGGAGCAAGGTAGATACTGAAAATAAGCATGTGCTTTAATGTATCAAATCACATCAACCACTGTGATACATTAAAGCACACGCGTGTCTTCAGTATCTACCTTGTTCCAGACAAGTGCCGCTGTTTGGTAACTATCGTTTTGTGGATAACTATTTTCCAGAAGGCACCAGAGTATTTCACATTTGGTAGGGTGAGTGCCGATCCAATTGCGATATATATATGTATATATATATATATATATGTGTGTGTGTGTGTGTATATATATATATATATATATATATATACAGTATATATTACAGTGCAAAAGTTTTAAGCAGGTGTGGAGAAAATGCTGCAAATTGAGAATGCTTTCAAAAATACAAGTGTTAGTTTTTTATCAATTAACAAAATGCAATGTGAATAGAGAAATCAAACCAATATTTGATGGGACTACACTTTGCCTTCAAAACAGCATCAAGTCTTCTAGGTACACTTGGACACAGTTTTTGGAGAAGCTAGGAAGGAAGTTGTTCCAAACATCTTGGATAACTAACTGCAGATCTGTAAATGTTAGCTTGCTCAAATCCTTCTGTCTCTGTCAAAGGTATGGCTTTTTGCCGCAATTTTTCCATGAAGAACACTTCTGGCCAGACTTCTCTAAGCAGTAGATGGGTGTACCTGCCAGTTCTGAACTGCTGAACATGTACTGATTTCAAAGGGGATGCACTAAGTATCCTTGGCCGAACACTGCACCTATGGTCCTCAACGTTGCCTGTTCCTTGAGCTATCTGCAAAAAGGAAGTTGTCCCTACAAAGAAACAGGGACAAAAGAAAAAAGCCTCTTTGTGGGGGCACTCTTTCAATAAATATATATTGTTTAAAAATTCATTTTAATTCAATAAGTTTAAAATTATGTGTACAGTAAAAAAGGGCTGTGTGTACCTATTAGCACAGTCCTATTGTAGAGAAATATAAATCAATCATAATTCCATAGTGAATACAATGTACATAACATGCTCTTCCAATATAACAATGTATCCAAAAAAAGGGAAAAGTTTGTAGCAGCCTCTATATCTAGTGATACATCTAAGGCAAGGATGGGGAACCTTCGGCCCTCCAGCTGCTGTGGAACTACACATCCCAGCATGCCTTGCAACAGTTTTAGCAGGGCCAAATAGCAAAACTGTAGCAAGGCATACTGGTATGTGTAGTTCAACAACAGCTGGAGGACCGAAGGTTCCCCATACCTGATCTAAGGGTACAAATGAAAATCCCTGCACTCTTGACACAGGATGCAATTTAATTGATTGATTGCCTTTTTGGCATATTGGAAGAAATTGATTAATTAAATGCCAGGTGAAAAATAAAGACAGATATACATCAATATAATAATTATTAAATAGGCAGAAATGTGGCACTTGTTTATCCAAATCATCTACTGAATCACCGGTCGGACAAAAAGATTCAGATTATGTGGATATAGCAAAACTATACTAATTGATAAACTTGTTACTCTAATCATAGAAGGTCTGATGAGTGCATGAAATCCAATCGCTTGTTAATCTACAGGTCAGTGTAAAATAAAACAACAAGTGTATACAAATAATTCAGCAAGTGCCTAAGAGACTATGGGGTATATGCAATTAGCGGCGAATCGTGGCAATTTTTCGCCCGTTTTTTAATTCGACACAATTCGACCGTCGAATTCTGGCAAGTGGGTGCCGGAATTCAACATATTCAATAAAAAACGGATTCGACAGTCCCGCTGTCGAAAAATGGCCGATTTGACGGATTTTGATCCGATTTTTGAAAAAACGGTAAAAAACCCGGAAAAAATTGCGTGGGGTCCCCCCTCCAAAGCATAACCAGCCTCGGGCTCTTTGAGCCGGTCCTGGTTCTAAAAATCCGGGGGGGAAATGGACAGGGGATCCCCCGTATTTTTAAAACCAGCACCAGGCTCTGCGCCTGGTGCTGGTGCAAAAAATACGGGGGACAAAAAGAGTAGGGGTCCCCCATATTTTTTACACCAGCATCGGGCTCCACTAGCTGGACAGATAATGCCACAGCCGGGGGTCACTTTTATACAGCGCCCTGCGGCCGTGGCATTAAATATCCAACTAGTCACCCCTGGCCGGGGTACCCTCGGGGAGTGGGGACCCCTTCAATCAAGGGGTCCCCCCCAGCCACCCAAGGGCCTGGGGTGAAGCCCGAGGCTGTCCCCCCCATCCAAGGGCTGTGGATGGGGGGCTGATAGCCTTGAGAAAATTGAAAGAATATTGTTTTTTCCAGTAGTACTACAAGTCCCAGCAAGCCTCCCCCGCAAGCTGGTACTTGGAGAACCACAAGTACCAGCATGCGGGAGAAAAACGGGCCCGCTGAAACCTGTAGTTCTACTGGAAAAAAAATACCTAAATAAAAACAGGACACGCACACCGTGATAGTAAAACTTTATTTCACACATGTCGACACATACATACTTACCTATGTTCACACGCCGACCTCTGTCCACTTGTCCAAGTAGAATCCACGTGTACCTGTGAATAAAATTATACTCACCTCAATCCAGTGTCCGGATCTTTTAAAATAATCCTCGTACTTGGCACACAAAAAAAACGAACACCCGGACCAAACGGACTGAAAGGGGTCCCATGTTTACAGTGCCGGGACCCCACGTGACTGCTGTCACAGAAAGGTCCCTTCAGCCAATCAGGAAGCGCTACTTCGTAGCACTCACCTGATTGGCTGTATGCGCGTCTGCTGGCAGACAGCGCATCGCACAGCTCCCTCCATTAGTTTCAATGGTGGGTACTTTGCCGTCAGCGGTGGGATTACCCGCGGTCAGCCGCTGACCGCGGGTGACCTCACCGCTGACCGCAAAGTTCCCACCATTGAATATAATGGAGAGGCTTTGCGATGCGCTGTCTGACAGCTCAGACGCGCATAGCCAATCAGCAGAGTGCCAGGACGTTGCGCTCGCTGATTGGCTGAAGAGACCTTTCTGTGACAGCAGTCACGTGGGGTCTCTGCATTCGGGGAAAGGGGTCCCATGTGTAAACATGGGACCCCTTTCAGTCCGTTTGGTCCGGGTGTTCGGTTTTTTTTTGTTGCCAAGTACGTGGATTTTAATCTGGACACTGGATCAGGTGAGTATAATTTTATTCACAGGTACACGTGGATTCTACTTGGACAAGTGGACAGAGGTCGGCGTGTGAACATAGTATGTATGTGTCGACATGTGTGACATGTGTGAAATAAAGTTTTACTATCACGGTGTGCGTGTCCTGTTTTTATTTGGGTATTTTTTTTTTCAGTAGAACTACAGGTTTCAGCGGGCCCGTTTTTCTCCCGCATGCTGGTACTTGTGGTTCTCCAAGTACCAGCTTGCGGGGGAGGCTTGCTGGGACTTGTAGTACTACTGGAAAAAACAATATTCTTTCAATTTTCTCAAGGCTATCAGCCCCCCATCCACAGCCCTTGGATGGGGGGGACAGCCTCGGGCTTCACCCCTGGCCCTTGGGTGGCTGGGGGGGACCCCTTGATTGAAGGGGTCCCCACTCCCCCAGGGTTCCCCCGGCCAGGGGTGACTAGTTGGATATTTAATGCCACGGCCGCAGGGCGCTGTATAAAAGTGACCCCTGGCTGTGGCATTATCTGTCCAGCTAGTGGAGCCCGATGCTGGTGTAAAAAATACGGGGGACCCCTACTCTTTTTGTGCCCCATATTTTTGGCACCAGCACCAGGCGCAGAGCCCGGTGCTGGTTTTAAAAATACGGGGGATCCCCTGTCATTTTTCCCCCCGGATTTTTAGAACCAGGACCAGCTCGAAGAGCCCGAGGCTGGTTATGCTTAGGAGGGGGGACCCCACGCAATTTTTTTTCAGATTTTTACCATTGCATTTTAAAAAAAAAATATTTTAAAAAATATATAAATAATACTTGTGCCTCCAAAAAAGACAAACCAAGTACCTAATCCCTTCTAATATAAATAGATATGCTATTACCAATAAAAAAAACACCACAAAAAACATGTTTTACATTTTTTTTTATTAGATTCCGCCAGCAAAGTGTGGCGGATTGAAAATGACGAATTTACTGTCTAAAAGCACTGTTGTCGAATTTCCAAACTTCAATTGAATATACTTTTGTCGAATTGCCGCATTTGTACCATTGCAGAAATGTCGAATTTGACAAATGTCGAATTTCAAAAAGTCGAATTTGGAAAGTCCGTTTTTTTGACGGAAAGTACTGAATTGCATTGTCAAATTATTTTTTTTGCGAAAATGTCCCGTTTTTCGACATTTTCGGGAATTCGACTGCAATTGCACATACCCCTATCCCAGCAGCACTAATAATGATAAATTATAATAATTGAAAGCTTTTATCATAAAGCTAATACCAGTATAAAGAAAAAGTACACGCGCCATTCGTCCGCTAACTTCTGCTGCCTTCCCATGTGTGAAGCTGTCACAGTGAATGGGAGGTGAGAGAGTCAGTGGCCGGAACGGGTATGAAGGAAGGAAAAAGTGGCGTTACTTGCTGTTGTCAGGAAACAGGGAGAGGTAACCCTGTTGGCAGTCTGTCATTGCAGGGAAAACCTACTCCCGTCCCGCAATGAGTGCGCGCCGAAATACCTATAAGAATATTATGTAGTCCTCCCAATGCACTGGAACGCTGCCGCTGGCTTAGCTCATGTCTCTAGTTGCCTGCGAGTCCGGGCCCATGTGCGCTTCACGGGAGTCCCGGAGGAGACGTCGGAATGACGTCAAACTGGATGTATGTTTCACCCTAGGCCGGGCTTGTTCACCAAGACGGGAGTAGGTTTTCCCTGCAATGATAGACTGCCAACAGGGTTACCTCTCCCTGTTTCCCGACAACAGCAAGTAACGCCACTTTTTCCTTCCTTCCGGTCGCTGACTCTCTCACCTCCCATTCACTGTGACGGCTTCACACATGGGAAGGCAGCAGAAGTTAGCGGACGAACGGCGTGGGTACTTGTACTTTTTCTTTATACTGGTATTAGCTTTATGATAAAAGCTTTCAATTATTATAATTTATCATTATTACTGCTGCTGGGATAGTCTCTTAGGCACTTGCTGAATTATTTGTATACACTTGTTGTTTTTTTGACACTGACCTGTAGATTAACAAGCGATTGGATTTCATGCACTCGTCAGAACTTCTATGATTAGATTAACAAGTGTATCAATTAGTATAGTTTTGCTATATCCACATAATCTGAATCTTTTTGTCCGACCGGTGATTCAGTAGATGGTTTGGATAAACAAGTGCCACATTTCTGCCTATTTAATAATTATTATATTGATGTATATCTGTCTTTATTTTTCACCTGGCATTTAATTAATCAATTTCTTCCAATATGCCAAAAAGGCAATCAATCAATTAAATTGCATCCTGTGTCAAGAATGCAGGGATTTTCATCTGTACCCTTAGACATATCACTAGATATGGAGGCTGCTACAAACTTTTCCCTTTTATTGGATACATTGTTATATTGGAAGAGCATGTTATGTACATTGTATTCACCATGGAATTATGGTTGATTTATATTTCTCTACAATAGGACTGTGCTAATAGGTACACACAGACCTTTTTTCTATACACATAATTTTAAACTTATTGAATTAAAATGAATTTTTAAACAATATATATTTATTGAAAGAGTGCCCCTACAAAGAGGCTTTTTTCTTTTGTCCCTGTTTCTTTGTAGGGACAACTTCCTTTTTGCAGATATATCATTTATACCTCTGGGGTGCACCACCAACGTATACACATCTCTTTAATGGTATGATGCCTATTATTATCTAAAATTGTTGGTTTTCTGTTAACTTATCTTTAATCATTTTCTGCAGTGCAGGCACATCCAACTCCTTGCTCTCTGTTCCTTGAGCTTCAATGCTGAGAAGTTCAGGCAGGTACTTATCCATCATGCAATACCATCTGCTCCAAATTTATTCTGCAACAGTGCAATGACCTCAAACATAAAGCCAATGTCATAAAGAACTATCTTCAGCATAAAGAAGAACAAAGATTCCTGGAAGTGATGATATGGCCCCCACAGAGCATTAATCTCATAATCATTGAGTCCGTCTGGAATTACATGAAGAGACAGAATGATCTGAGCAAGCCTACATCCACAGAAGATCTGTGGTTCTCCAAGATGTTTGGAACAAGCTCCCTTCCGAGTTCCGTCAAAAACAGTGTGTAAATGTACCTAGAAGAATCAATGCTGTTTTGAATGTAAATGGTGGTCACATCAAATATTGATATTATTTAGATTTCTATTTAAACATCTATTTTTGAAAACATTCTTACTTTGCAGCATTTTTTCCACATTTGTCTAAAAGTTCCAAGGGCTGTGCGGGCACCCAATGCAGCCGATACCAAGGAGGGAGACAGACAGATGCTAGAGGTCCTACTTGACTTCTAGCATCTGGAGAACAGCAGGGAGACAGAGGCTAGAGGTCCTATTTGATTTATAGCATCTGATAACTCTGGGAATGCTGATGGTGGGAGAACATGCAGAAATGCATCTTGTCCTATGTAAACCCCTAACAATGAGCATGAACCTCCTGGCAATGAGCATGAACCTCCTTGTAATGAGCAGGAAATCACTGACAATGAGCATGAGACCCCCTAGCAATGAGCATGAGACCCTTGACAATGAGCAAGAAACCCCTGGTAATGAGCATGGAACCTAGAGCATCAAACCACTGACAATGAGCATAAAACCCTTGGCAATAAGCATTAGAGCTCTGGGAACAAGCAATACACCTCTAGCAATGAACCCAGAGCATCAAACCCCTAACAAAAAGCATTAAACCAATTATTATGAGCATAAGACCCCTGGCAGTGAGCCAGAAACACCGGGCAATGAGCAAGAAACCCCTCTCAATGAGCATCAAACTTAAAGCTTGAAACTCTTGGCAATGAGCATGAGACGCCTGGCAATGCGCAAGAGACCCCAGGCATGAGCAGATAACTTAAAATTATTAAGAAGCATTCATTTGTAAGAGACATGTTTGTGTGTAGATCATAAAATGGTGTCAGGGGCATAACTGTATGTGGCATAATGTGTAATGGGCATTACAGTGTATGGCATACGTATGGCAAAATGTGTAATTGGCATTGCAGTGTGTGGCATAATAAGTAATATGCATTACATTGTGTGGCATAACATGTAATGGCATTACAGTGTGTGGCATAACTTGTAATAGGCATTACAATGTGTGGCATAACATGTAATTGGCGTAATGGTGTGTGGCAAAAAATGTAATGGGCATTACAGTGTGTGGCTTCATGTACAATGGGCATTACAGTGTGTGGCATAAGTTGTAATAGAAGTTACGGTGTGGCATAATGTGTAGTGGGCATTATGGTGTGTAGCTTAATGTGGAATTGTCCTTATGATGTGTGGTATAATGTGTAATGGGCATTACGGCGTGTGGCATAATGTGTAATGGGCATTACATTGTGTGGCATAATGTTTTAGGGGCATTATGGTGGGTGGCATAATATGTAATGGAAATTATGGTGTATGGCATAATGTGTAAGAGGTGTAAGAAATATGTCAGTAACAGGCTTCCCTACTCTTTTTTGCACAACTGCAAGGTACAGTACATGCACTACCCACTTTCCTATTACCAGTCACATGCATCCAATATGTCCTCAACCTCAATTTGATGAAATGATTAAATAAAAGTCATATTGTTTTAAAAAAAATCATAGCTAGTGTTACAAAATAGGGTTTCACGCAACCATCCTATTGTCATATATTTTTTAAACCATATTATGATTAAAGAGACCCACCCAAACATTGAGATCCAAGGTGAGATCCAGTTCAGGTTTTCCTGCCTTACTCGGATACCAAATCAAGGCAAAATGTCATCATCCCGCTGTTGAACTCTTGCGGGTTTTGGATTCTATATAAGACCCCCAGTGATCGCGTTATTTAACTCTGGCTGTGGAGGTTGTAGTGAATGGACGTGTCCCTGCGGTGTCCGTCCAGGGGTACTATGTTTTTGTCCATCAAGGGTCTGGGGGTGCTAAAGGGGTACCTGTGTCCTGGTTGGCTGTGTTCAGGGGTGCTCTCTCCATCCATAAAGGGGCTGCTGTGTAATCAGTATAATCATAGAGTGCACTATAATCATATAACATACACTGATTGTGAGTGACACTGTAGGTGGTCCCTGCTTTGTTGTACATAAATGGGTCCTCTGCCAATCTAGGGGTGCTCTGTACCAGTTAAATAATATATAATTTAAAACAAAAAAAAAGTTTCTTTTTTTGGTGGTAAACCCCAGTGTACTTTACTATTTGAATATTTTCTGTGACACATCCAGTGAGACTGCAGTGAAGTCATACACATATTGTGACACTGTAGGTGGTCCGTGCTTTGTTGTACATAAAGGGGTCCTCTGCCAATCTAGGAGTGCTCTGCACCAGTTATAGCTAAATAATATAGCAGACCGCAGGATGTAATCTCATACATGTATTGTGCAACACTGTTGGTGAAATTAAACCACAGTTCTCGATTACTATTTATGACTCATACACACAATGGGGGAGATTCAAATGTTTGAAAAGTCAGTTGGGTGTCTGTTTTTTCCTGTCTATTAGATAGGAAAAAACAGACTCCCAACTGACTTTTCAAACATTTGACTCGCCCTCATTGTGTGAAACTGTGGGTAAAGATTGCACTACAGTAATATATTTTATTTCGTACTCATACATGAATTGTGCGACATGGTTCGTGAAATTAAACTGAAGTGTTCGATTACTATTTCTGGCTCATACACATATTGTGTGACACTGTGGGTGAAGGTGAGGTGGTACCACAGTAATCTAGTTTATTTCGTACTCATACATGTATTGTGCAACACAATTGGTGAATTTAAACCGCAGTGTTCGATTACTATTTCTGACTCATACATGTATTTTAGACACTGTCAGTGAATGTGGTACCACAGTAATCTATTTCTTACTCATACACGTATTGTGCATCACTGTTGGTGAATTAAGCCACAGTCTACGATTACTATTTCTGACTTATACACATATTGTGAGATACTGTAGGTGGTACATTTTTTATACAACTTGTGATGTGTGCTGTACCCAACATGATTCGTGTTTGTGGATAGATATGGAGGATGAACAATTGATAGGAGAGCAGGAAGCACATACTAGTGCCAAAGGTGCTGCCACCAGTCATGACAGTATAAGTCTGTCAACGTCATCTACTAAGGCCGATGCCCAGGGGCATAGAGGGCTGAAGTCACGGCATGTAAAATCAAAGAAGCAATTTAATTTTACAGTGGTAAAAAAAACATCAAAAGGAATGTTATCTGCAGAGAAACATGAAAGTGGCAAGGAAAGACTCTGGTCTTGGCCTTTAAGTGGTGGTTCTGCACTTGTCAGTGGGGCATCTTCTTCTGCATCTCATGATGATGTAAGAACTTTTCACCCAGTAGAACAAACTGTGCATTCAGAACAGTTACACATTCCTAAGAAACTTTTAGGGGTGTCCACGTCAGCTATGTGCAACATTTCTCTCACTGTCCTCATAGCGAAGCCTCTTTCACCTACTTCCACCATTTCTGCATCATCTGCACATGTGGAGAGAAGTACAAGTAAAGATTATGATGAGGACATAATAGAAATGTATTATTTGTGTGTGGAAGTGGAACAGGATGAGGGGGATATGTGTGTACTACTATCTGAAACTGAGGATGTTGATGATGTTGTTTGTGTAAGTAAGCCAGCAATGGCTGCAGTTCTTTACTGTGACAAAAAGAAAGCCATTGTGATGCCAGGACATAAGACCAAAAAGCAACCTCTTGGGTGTGGGATTATTTTTACCCAAATCCTGACAATGTTTGTGAAGGCATCTGCTCCATTTGTAAGGTCAAAGTTAGTAGAGGTAGGGACATTAGCCATCTAGGCAACTCCTCCATGTTACGTAATTTGTAGCTAGTTCATAAAATTTTACAAGATTATAATGTAATTAACACCCTCATCATCACCCTCCTTTTTAGAGATAGGAGGTAGTCCTGTCAAAATATTGTCTTGTGGGGACCCAAAAAAAAAGCAAGCACTTCAGCCTCAAAAGTGTCAGCCCCTGTCACTGAAGTACTTGGATTATTAAACTGTAGATATTGGGGGTAATTCTGAGTTGATCGCAGCAGGAATTTTGTTAGCAGTTGGGCAAAACCATGTGCACTGCAGGGGAGGCAGATATAACATTTGCAGAGAGAGTTAGATTTGGGTGGGTTATTTTGTTCCTGTGCAGGGTAAATACTGGCTGCTTTATTTTTACACTGCAAATTAGATTGCAGATTGAACACACCACACCCAAAACTAACTCTCTCTGCACATGTTATATCTGCCTCCCCTGCAGTGCACATGGTTTTGCCCAACTGCTAACAAAATTCCTGCTGCGATCAACTTGGAATTACCTCCCTTCTTTTTACTATCCAACATAAGGGTGGGAGGGAGGGACCAAAGACAATTAAATCTTGTACCACTTGTAATTTCTGCACTGCTGTGTGGTAATGTTTCATAGATGTGTTATAAACTGTCACCTGTTTGTACCGCTGCTGTGACGGTTAGTAACCAGCCGGCTCGCTACAGAGCCTGGCCTAAAATGGATGAAAACAATATTGTGAGCTGTGAGGTGGTCAAAATTGACTGTAAATGGCTAGAAATGAAGGTTATTGAGGTCAATAATACTGTAGGAACAATACAGGCCCAAATTCTGTGAATTTAGCTTTTTTTATGATTTTTTGACAGAAATACAGATCCAAAACCAGAACACTCAAGAGCAGTTTTGGCAGAAACAAATACAGATCCAAAACATGAAGGTGATACAGATCAAAGCCAAAACCAAAATAGTGGAAGGTGTGTGTGTGTGTGTGTGTGTGGGGGGGGGGGGGGCGGTGTGATCAGTAGTATTTATCTATTTGTGTTGCTGAAAAGATTTTTGAATAAGGGAGCATGGCCACACCTCCCACAATTAGGCCACGCCCCCATCTCCATGTCTGGGCCCGTCGCAGCTCTCTACCACTGCATGCTATAGATGTAAAATTTGCAGCTGATCTGGCATACATTTTCCAGGGCTGTATAAATCTGTCACTAATATTCTGTTACTTGGTATTACCTTGTGGATATTTTGTTGCTGATTGAATTGTTCCTGATTAATTTACCTACTGACTTCCAATATGTTGTTGATTATTATCTTCTGATTCTGCTGTTATCTGTCCACCTCGTCTGGCATCCTAATTATGTATGTCTCTGCCTGCTCTGTCTCTCCTCATTTCTCAACCTCACCAGACTTCTGTTAATAAGACATGGGAAAGTGAATCATGCATTTGGCCTATCATCCTATCAATTGCATGCAAGTACAGACAGGAGCGTAGACAGAACTCTATGGGCCACATAGCAGCATTTTGAAGGGACCTTTGACCCAGTGCTTCCAGAGAGACACCTCTCTGCAGAAGTTGTTAATTGTATGCCCCATAATAGTGTCCTAGTTCATTTTCTGAGCTATAGTAGCGTCTTAGTAAATGTTATGCTACATACAGTGCCCTCAGTTCATACAGTATTATTCCACACTGTACTGTAGTGCCTCCACTTCATATTGTGCCATATTACAGTACCCCATTTCATATTATTTAACATTATATTGCCCTTTAGTTCATTTTATACCACTTTGGGGGTATTCAATGAGCAGGGACAAGGGCATACTTAGGGAACCTTACAAACTTTTGCCTTGGGGTCTTGAATATATTTATGTACCTTCCATTGGTGAGAAATGTATATAACACATATAACCATGACAGGCAAGGTGGCCACTCTCAGCTCTGGGCCCCATAGCAGCTGCACTCCCTGCAATGATTATCTTGACACTGAATGTAGCATTTGGAATGGACTGGCATTACTCCTAATTAGTGGTGGCTCCTACCTTTTGTGGGCAATGGGACTGCCACTGTGGGTGCCGAAGAGGCCCCGTCCATCTGAGTCCCAGTGCCTGCGCAATGGCTCTGGATCTGCGCATGTGCACAAGTGGTGTCTTGTGTGCGAATTCGCATACCCCTCGGCTTCTATGGGCTGCATCGACAGCAGCCCTTAGAAGCTGAGTAGGGCTAATGATGAGGCAAGGAGTGGCTTCCCACAGGTAGCCAGCTCTCTGCTAATCACTGGCCAATCTGCAGATGACTGGCAGGTAGGCCTTCCAAGTGCCGACTGCATCTGGCTTCACTGAAGTTTATCTAAGTGACAGATTTTACTGTGGGAGGGGGGTTGCTACAGTCCTGCAGCCCATAGGCAAAATACACCACTTCTCTTAATGTAGATGTTTAAATCCTGTATAAATTGTGTTCAATTATATACACACTGAAATTTATAATTATTTAAACATCACGAGTGTGGCTGACATGTACATATTCTGTACATTTATGTGCCATAAATTTGAATAGATTTATGTGAAAATAGTTTTCTTTTACATCATTCACTTTAGCAGAGCGCTTTCACTTTAAGTGCACTATGCATTAATTTACTTTGCTTCTCACATTTAAAGACAAAATATTATTAGCTTGATAAGAAACACTCAGTGTTCTCTGCTTCCTGAAACATTAGAGTAGCTGAATATTTATGGCATCACTTGTCAGGTTCAGATGAGCCACCTATGCATAACATAAGAATCTGTCACACTAAGCCATGAGATGGGGAGTGCCCGGACTGGTAATTCATTTTTTATTTTCATTTTGGTGAGTCATTTTTTTATGTTTTTTTTTTTTAAGTTCATAATTTATCCATTAAAGAAAAAGGAATAAAAGTTAAACTTTTTTTTAGAAAAAAAAAGGAAAATTCAGACTTGTGTCAAAAATGTAGTGGCAGCTCTTGGGCAGCATAGGCAGAATCAGGGTGGTGTGGGACAAAGGCATGCCCCCCCCCCCCCCCCCTTGCTGTGCATATTGTGCAGGGAGGAACACACAGCTAAGTTTTGCAGTCCAGACTCCAGTGACATAACTGATATATTCACTGCACAGAGGGGGCGGGGACGTGGGGCCCAGGCCAGAGACATGATTACATGGAAAGTTGGGAAACTGAGAGGGGGCAAAACAGACAGGGGACAGAGTAAGAGGGACACAGAGCAATAGGGCAGATTAGGGCAGCAATAGGGAAAGGGTTACAAGAGGGGGTGGGGTGGGTTCTAACTACCCCCCCCCTTGCCTGTCAGTGGAAGCACAGCCACCTATGTGTCCAGCTCATGCTGCTGTGTGCTGTGCTGCAGTGCGTACATGGATACTGCTGCACTGCACTGATCGCCACCACTCCTAAATTGCCCCTGGTTGTGGGGCACACAACTGTCATATGCTGCCTACCAAGTCACCCACTATCTCCTTGTAACCAACTATCTCCCTTTTATCCATGCCTATTCCCATCACCCTCTGCCTTTCCATCTCTCACTGTTACCTGCTGCCTCACCCTCTACCTCTACAACTCCCATTGTCAGCCACTTTCTCCCCTTGTCATCCATTATCTGGCATTAAACACTGCCCAGGGCCATCTTAACAGCAGTGTAGGCCCCTGGGCAAAGCAATGCACTGGAGCCCCTACCCATCCTCCAGTGGTAGGGGTAGGGGGTGCTATCAGTGGCAGCTTTGATGTCTCCCAGGCTTTAGGGTGTGTTATTTTGCTCAGTATGTAGAACCTGGTGCAGTCATTTCTGCTAATTACTCCTTTACTCCACAGATGGTGGTATATGGGATGGGATGGAGAATGCTAAACTGTAGAAGGTGGCATTGGGCTGAATGAAGGGATACATGACATCTAAGTTGGTAGGGGGTGTTTAAAATGCAGGGGAAGGGTGGATAGTGGAGTGTTCTTAATATTCATAATTGTTTGGTGAATGGGCAGATATCTCCAGTTAGTGGAAATAGATTTCATAGCTTTTCAGTAAAAAACTAGAGCGGCTCACCTATCAGGAGGTACTGAGGACTTGGCAATCAGAGTTCAGGATCCAGAGCAATCTCCTGACAAAAATATAAAACTGCATACTAGGTGTGTGGAGCTGGATCAGGTACCAGCTGCTGGAAGGCTGATATCTTTGGGTTTAGGCATAGTAAAGACAAGCTGCCAGTGTCCACCAAAAGGGGAGAGTCCCAGCTTTTGGAGTATACTTACAGAAAGACAGAAACCGAGATATCTGGCTGGGAAGAGCAATTAACAAGCTTGGATGGGGACCACTGCTTTGAAGTTGAATATCTCCAGTTCCCAAGGGCAGATTTTCAAAAATCTGGTATTCCTGGAAAAAGGGGACCCTCAGCTATCAGCCTAGGGCCCATATACTCCTGGAACCATTGGGCAACTTCCCATTGAGCCCATATGTAAAGATGGCCCTGCCAATGCCTCCCCCTGTCACCCTTTCCCTGACATCACCAACTTTCTCTCACTGTCACCCTCTGCCTCTCCCTGTCACTCACTGCCTCTCCATCTCCTACTATCTCTCTCTGAAACTCGTTGCCTCACCATCTGCCTCTCCCCTGTATCACTATTGTCAAATCTGAGTCAGGATTATGGAACACCGCGTCACTCTGAGAGGTCAGATAAACCTTTTACAAGCATCAGTTTAAAGAAAACAAGGTACAACAAACACAGTGGGCAAGTTGAAATCTCAGGGCTGTTCTGATTTTATTATACTCATTCATGTATTAAAAAATTCTAGCAGGCATTGCATAAAAGGTAAGAAATGCCAAGCAAATCAGTCGGTGTCTAAGAATTACAGTTGGCAGCCAGTAAAAAAGACAGCATTATCTTATCTACCAAGGATACTGAGTATGTGAACCTTTTTGTGTAGACAGTGTTCACAGCATTTTATCATACTTTTTCTAAACAGCATTTAATGGACTCTTCCTGAGTACATTTGAATTAAACTACAACAAAACAAAATAACTGCTGAAGAACAAAATGGCTTCTGCTGCTTTCACACTATCTTCTCATCACCCTCTCTCTCCTGCCACCCTCTGCCTCTCCAAAGCATCACCCTCTCACTGTCATATGGATACAGCCAGGGCCGGTTCAAGACCCTTTGGCGCCCCGGGCGTAAAATGGTGGCGTGGCTTCATACAGGGGGCGTGGTCAGTTACAGTTACTGTACAGTGGAGTAGCGCCGCTGAAAGAAAAAAAATACTTACTATCCCCGCTCCCGACCGCTGCAGATCTCCGCCGGCGCCGCTCCTTTCCTCGGATGACAGACACTAGAGGTCAATTATGACCCCTAGCGTCTGTCAGTCCCACAATGCTGTGCGGTGCGCGATGACATCATCGCGCACCGCACAGCAAAAGTCCCCTTCACAGCGGGGGACAGCGGGACCAGCGGGGAACACAGTGACCAGCGGGGGGCACAGAGTAGTGGATCTTGCCATGGTGCGGCACCCTCCGGATGGCGCCGGCACACTCCGGAAGGCGGCGCCCCGGGCATAAGTCCTGCTTGCCCGTGGCAAGATCCGCTACTGGATACAGCATTCCCTTTGAGTACATGTCACAAGTTGTATACTATACAATGATGCATGAGCTGACGATTGGTTGATGAGGCCACTTCTCCACTGGCTCACTTCTCCTCTCTTATCACTGCTTAGTAAATGTCCCCCTTAGTCTGAAAAGTATTAGAAATGTACAGGGCATTCCTGGCACTGACTGGGAAGTAACAGGGAGGTGGCTATTCAGATATATGGAGTTACTGTAGCTGAAAGTGGTTGTGTACACAGATGCTTAATCACTCATATCGGAGGCTATTGTCAGATGGAGACTTTGCACCTAACATAGGACTGCTGCAAGTTTCAATGATACAACTGATGGTGGGTCTTCAGATGCACAGATTGGTATTTGAGCACCTAGATGTGCAGTCAGTTAGAGCTTGAACATGCACATGCAGGTATGTACACCATAGGTGGAATATTTAAAGTGGCAATAATTTAAAAGGCAAACCAAGTTGAAATGTGGCACTGCTTTGTGCCATATTATGAACTAGGGGCACCATTGTGTGGCATATTATGAATCAAGGGCACTGCTGTGTGGCACGTACTGCATGGAGCATGTAGCCCTCAGGAAACAACAAATACACACTGACCTTTAAGACTGTAAGTAGTAGTATTGCTAATAGTAATCATAAATTTTGCTGGTAGTATATTTGACTGGCCCTATTTTTGCTTTTGGTGATAAACTGATCTGGTCAGGTATAAAAATTAAAAAACAATTATTCTTTTTTTTGAGTGGGTGGGAGCATTGATTAGGTCTATGGCCTTGATACGTGTCTCATTGAAAGTGCCTCCAAAATTTTGAGAACCACATAGGTCTAGATACACCCCTCTTCAGCACTGTATGTTTAAAATAATTATCACATTCCTGTGACTGGAGCATTTCTTTTGATTTGTGTTTTAATTACTGTAATTTATTTTGTAAAGTGCTTGTACAAAAATGTTTTAAATGCTATGTATTATATTTTCTGGCTTTGTACTCACCAGAATATGTTATTTTATTTTATTAATATTCAGACTAATTCAATCAAGTTATAAGCAGACGAGCTATTATAAAAGCTGTTCCAATGTTATGGCACTTTTGCAATCAATTAGAATCTTGGTAGTTTACAATAGTTTGCAGTCTTTATTCTGTAACACTAATGAATTTTGCTGTTACTGCTTGTGAAGTGGATGGATATGAATCAGGGGTGTAACTAGGGGTCTGAGTGCCCCTGGCAAAGTAAAGAACTGGCACCCCCCTCCTCCCCCACCCAGGGACATAGAGGTGGGAGTTACAGATAGGCTGAGGTCAGGGACACTGAAGGAGAATTACAGGGAGGGTGCAGGTAGGGACAATGAGGTGGAGGGCTTACAGGGAGGCTGAGGTCAGGGACACTGTGGGGCAGTTACAGGGAGGGTGTGGGCAGGGACACTGAGGAGGAATTACAGGAGTGTGCGGACAGGGACACTGAACGGGAATTACGGGGAGGGTATGGGCAGGGACACTGAGGTGGAATTACAGGAGGGTGTGAGCAGGGACCCTGAGGGGAGAGTCACACTGAGGCTGAGGTCAGGGACACTAAGGGGGAATTACAGGGATGGGTCGGGTAGGGAAAATGAGAGGGAGGGGCTACAGGGAGGCTGAGGTCAAGGACACTGAGGGGCAATTACAGGGGAATGCGGGAAGGGACACTGAGAGGGAATTACAGGAGTGTACGGGTGGGGACACTGAAGGGGGCATCACAGGGAGGCTGAGGTCAGGGACACTAAGGGGGAATTACAGGGATGGGTCGGGTAGGGAAAATGAGAGGGAGGGGCTACAGAGAGGCTGAGGGGCAATTACAGGGGGATGCGGGAAGGGATACTGAGAGGGAATTACAGGAGTGTACGGGTGGGGACACTGAAGAGGCGTCACAGGGAGGCTGAGGTCAGGAACACTGAGGGAGAATTACAGGGAGGGTGCAGGCAGGGACACTGAGGAAGAATTACAAGGAGGGTGCAGACAGGTACACTGAAATGGAACTACGGGGAGGGTGCAGGCAGGGAGACTGAGGGGGAATTACGAGGAGTGTGCAAGCAGGGATACTGAGGGGGAATTACGGTTAGGGTGCGGGTAGGGACACTGACAGGGAATTACGGGGAGGGTGCGGGCAGGGATACTGAGGGGGAATTATGGAAAGGGTGCGGGCAGGGACACTGATAGGGAATTACAGGAGTGTATGGGCAGGGTCACAGAGGGGGCAGTTACAGGGATGGTGCAAGTTCGTCCCAGTTGCCCAGAGGCAAGATAAATATTGGTGCCCCCCCTAAATTTAGATAAATATATGTACTGTGTGTGTGTGTGTGTGTGTGTGTGTGTGTGTATATATATATATATATATATATATAAAGATACAGCAGCTCCGGCACTCCAATAAATCAGCTAATTGTGGATCCTTGCTCCTGTGCCTTCCATCAGGGGGGCTGCCCCAGAACAATAGCAAAGAAAGAGGCGGCACTCGGAGTCAGCAAAGGCAAAACTTGTATTGGAAAAGACTGTTGACGTTTCGGGGACGTGCTCCCCTTCCTCAGAACAATTACACACTGTGACAATCAAACAATAAATACCCACTTACCCCCATGGGCCTCCCTCACCAGCGGGCGTCCCCCGTCACGTTGCCTGCAAGCTCCGGCCTCCTTCCGGCCTCCGGCGGCGGGGCGGAAATGACGTAACGGGGCCTGGCCTGGTGACCATGACAACCCGTTGCCCCAGCCAGACTACCGCGACGTCTCCGACTTCCCACACCCGGGCGGAAGTGACGTTCCGGACTTCGGCTAGTTGCCATGGGGACGCTGTGTATACAAAATAAGACAACATTAAGTGAAAACATATTACAGATAGTGACTTGTCTCTAAAGCAAATTCATACAGTGAATGATGATGTATAGAATGGTTTATACAACAATGTGCTGAACATTAAATCTGATATTAAAATCTTATATTAAAAAAACAGCAAGTGATGTAATCTGACCACTGTACAGAGGGAGGGCAAAATCAAAACCCACATATGTACGTCAGACCTCAATTGCGTCATCATTGTTATAATACACACCCTACCTCCTATTATGACACTATACACCTGCCATCAGGACTATCAGACCTACTAATGGATCACTCCTCATACTATGGCTAGTAAAATTACAAGCTGCTAGAATGGGACAAATATCACGTGAAATGTCACAGACTCATATCACAAAGAATGTCACAAAAAATGTATAAGACCAAGGGATTCATTAAGACCTTTAGGCCGCAGTGTTTGTAATTTAAAAATCCACCGGGACTCAAGTTGTAGGAGCTTCCTGCCCCTGTCCCCTCCTCTATTAGACTCGGGGACATGATCTATGATCCTGTGTCTCAACATGGCCATGTTATGTTTAAAATCCAAAAAGCGTCTGGCTACTGGTTGTTCAGCTATCCCCGTATTTAATGCATTACTTATAGCTTGTCTGTGTTGTGCCATGCGAATTTTAAATTGACACTCTGTCTTTCCTATATAATAAGTGCCACATGGACACATAATTACATAAATGACAAACTTAGTGCTGCAGGTCAAAGGCCATTTAATTGGAAATTTTTTACCTGAAAAGGGATGCGTAATAGTATTCCCAGGTGACATGTAGGTACATGTAGTGCACCCCAGGCACTTGTAGCACCCATTCTTCCTTGTCAGAAAATGTGGAGCTGGGGTTCTCATATTCGAGATATCGGTTTTAACCACAATATCTCGAATATTCCGCCCTCTGGTATAGCTGGGCATAAGCTTCTTACGGAATAGTTTCGGAAGATCTGTATCGGTTGACACAATGGGCCATAATTTTTTAGCAGCTTTGCTCGTCCTTGAGCTCTCAGAATTAAATTCATTGAGCCATGTGACAGCTGTAACTGCATCTCTGGACTTGTGTCCAATGCTGGACTTCAGCAATTGATTTCTATCCTGTAACAAAAGCCTTCTTTCTAGCATTCTGTAGCAGTTGTGGGGGATAACCTCTCTTTCTAAATTTCTCTTCCATCTCATCTAGCTGTTTATCTCTGTCGCTGTTCCCACTGTTCACCCTACACACTCTTAAAAACTGTGAATAGGGCAGGCCCTTCCTAGTAGGGACCGGGTGGAAACTGTCATGACGTAACAAGGTGTTACGGTCAGTGGGTTTGGCATATAGCTTAGTTATAATCTGCCCTTCCACTAACCTGATCTGGATATCAAGAAAGCAGATTTCCTCTTTGCTGATGGAAAGAGTAAATTTAAATCGGACTAGATGACATGTTGTGTACCCTAACCAGTTCTCTCAGTTGTTCTACAGGGCCCTTCCACATGACAAACAGGTCATCAATGTACCTGTAATAAAGAAAGACCTGTTATGCCACCTCCAATTTTTCAAAAAATAAAACACCGTTCTACGTCCCACATAAAGGAATTAGCGAATGACGGGGCCACTGAGGACCCCATCGCACAGCCAGTTAGTTGTCTATAATATCTCCCGTCAAATAAGAAATAATTGTGTGTAAACGTGAACTCAAGTAGCGTTAAAAAGAAATCCACATCAGGTCCTGCATACAATGTATTACCAACCAGTAACCTTTTGACTGCTTGTATCCCAGCCTCATGGGGGATACAGGTGTACAAACTGGCCACGTCAAGCGTGGCCAGAACAAGATCCTCAGGGACAGAGTCAATAGTCAGAAACTTATTCAATAACATGTTAGAGTCTCTTAGGTGAGTAAATGTCTGTTGAATACACGGCTGTAAGTAAGCATCCAAAAATACCGCCAAGGGTTCGCACAGAGACCCACGGGCAGACACAATGGGTCTGCCAGGGGGTCTCTGCGCATCCTTGTGGATCTTGGGAATAGTATACAAAATGGGAATAATGGGGTGCTCAGTAAGTAATTTGTCATATATTGCACCCCCAATTACACCACTCTCTCTAGCTTTGGCAAGAATCCGAGTAAGTTCACACTTATAGGCCTCTGTTTGGATCAAGTCCATCATAAAAATGCCATATGGAGCCGACGTTTCGGTGCCATGCACCGTTTTCAAGGCAGGCATAAACAAGTGGAACAAACAATACAGATGAATAACACTCACCTAAATAGGAGAGAAGTCACCGCCACGGGAGAGACGGGTCCGGCGCGCGCTTCCGCCAGCTGAAGCCGCGGGTGCGTCACGTCCGGTGACGTCAGACAGCATCCGCTTTGGTTACCTTAGCAACGCGTCCCGTTGCCCTAGCGACGCGTCTATTTGCCGGGCCAACTGCAGGAAACCTCTGACTGATCTCCCCGGCCCTCACCGCGGGTGCCTACATACAAAACACAAGAACATAATCCGGTAGTGAATAAACAACAAATAAGCAGATACAAAGATAATCATTAATCAGGTGTTCTAAGAAAAAAATCACTACTATGGAACATGCATATAATGAACAGCAGATGATTACAACAGCCCACGGCAGCAACGTGCAAGGCATTGCTGGATGGAACAGTTCCATGGGCTGGCAACCAGATGGTTGAAGGCATCAACAGCAGAGAGTCTACCATCAAGGTGACCTTCCAACATAGCATGTCTTCGATTCATTACTTAGATGTCCTTGTTATACTTCAACCGGACGGCCTGCACACGGAGGTGTACTCTAAACCTACGGATAGAAATACACTCCTATTGGCATCAAGCCACCATCCCAAACCCCTTAAACGGGGTTTGCCCAAGTCCCAAATGATGAGAGTGGCCAGAATTGCAGATAATCCCGCCACAGCTGCAAGAGGGATTGATGCTGTCATTGACAAATTTGTCACTAGGGGATACAGTTTAACATCTTTAAAGCAACAAAAACAGGAGGTCCTATCCATGGGCCGAGAACAGTTGTTACTTCCACGTGACCGCACAAATAATACAGTCTTACCATGGAAAATGGCGTTTACTACTTCAAGTCAGGTTGTGCAAAGGGCCAGTCGGGCACTTTGGCCAATTGTCGCGACAGACAAAGACCTACCATGCTTTCGACATAAAAAACCTATGGCCTGTTTCACTAGGGGCCGAAATATACGCGATATGGTGGTCCACACCGATATTACCGGTTTTAATCAAACAGCAGCGGAACCACATTTTATGACCAGACCTCCCGGCTGCTACAAATGCCCACGATGCACTACTTGTAACCACATGATCACAGGTAGTTGCTTTAAACATCCACACACCAATCGCAGCTTCCAGATCAACTTTGCACTTTCATGCCTATCCACCCATGTAGTTTACATCATTATCTGCCCATGCAATAAGTACTACGTGGGCAAGACAACACGGACGGTACGTGAACGTATGGCCTTACATCGTTCAGCAATCAGCAAAGCCTTGAAGACTAAGGTGGCAGACCAACCTGTGGCCCGTCACTTTCTCTCTGCAGGACATACCTTAGCGCAATTAAAACATATTCTGATTGATCACATACCAGTGTCCATTAGAGGAGGTGATCGTGACGGTAAACTGCTCAAGTGTGAGAGCAGGTGGATTCATGTCCTGAACACTGTAGCCCCCCATGGAATGAACGAGAGACTTAACTGGAATGTATTTCGTTGATAGCCTCGTAGTGAGGCTCTCTTGTTTTCCTTTTTTCCTTTTTTCCTTAGTGTCTTAACTGCTGTATTCTCACCGTAGGGACCCATATTTTAGTAACATTTAGGTCCCGACCACCTGTGTGACCTGCACCTTAAACATGCCAGCCCATGGAACTGTTCCATCCAGCAATGCCTTGCACGCTGCTGCCGTGGGCTGTTGTAATCATCTGCTGTTCATTATATGCATGTTCCATAGTAGTGATTTTTTTCTTAGAACACCTGATTAATGATTATCTTTGTATCTGCTTATTTGTTGTTTATTCACTACCGGATTATGTTCTTGTGTTTTGTATGTAGGCGCCCGCGGTGAGGGCCGGGGAGATCAGTCAGAGGTTTCCTGCAGTTGGCCCGGCAAATAGACGCGTCGCTAGGGCAACGGGACGCGTTGCTAAGGTAACCAAAGCGGATGCTGTCTGACGTCACCGGACGTGACGCACCCGCGGCTTCAGCTGGCGGAAGCGCGCGCCGGACCCGGTTCTCCCGTGGCGGTGACTTCTCTCCTATTTAGGTGAGTGTTATTCATCTGTATTGTTTGTTCCACTTGTTTATGCCTGCCTTGAAAACGGTGCATGGCACCGAAACGTCGGCTCCATATGGCATTTTTATGATGGACTTGATCCAATAAACAGCACCTTTATTATCATCATTCACGAGTGCCGCAGTCTTTCCACTTGCTTTACAATACTTCACTGAAGGCACCGCACAAGATTTATATCAGCGACGAGTGACGGTTCATTTCTTCATTTATATATATATATATATAGTGGGTGGAGAAATCAGCGGCACTCAGCAGACAGGAATGAATGATGTGAAAAACTTTTAAAACTTTTTCACATCATTCATTCCTGTCTGCTGAGTGCCGCTGATTTCTCCACCCACCATATTGGATCCCACACAGGATCACAGAGGGCACCGCAGCAAGTATTCCAGCAGCCCCTTTTCTGAGTGCCGATCCCCACACCGCTGTCTATATATATATATAGATATATATATAGATAGAAATATACAGCTTTCTCTCCCTCTCTCATCATCATATGCAGCTCATACTTATAGTAATCTGTCATTAATGACCCAATGTATACGTATTCCTCCAGCGTCATTCTTTCACTCCACCCACCACGTTCCGCAGTTCCTATTACACCATCACAGGCTTCTATCCTCCAATCCCTTGGCATTTTTAAATGGCGCATTCGTGGGAAGCAAGCAGGCCAGAAAACTTCTTTTCCCCGGTAACCACCTAACTCTTTTGCCCACCTGCTCACCCCCAGCTTCAAAGAACAATCAAATAGAAGTGATACCCAAAAGACGGCCCTGTGCTTGGAAGAACAGAACTGTCAATTCTCGCTTGGTAACCCCCATACCCAGTGCTCCTGCACCTAACATAAAGAAAACTGAAGGCACACTGGTATGCCCAATCAGGTCAGTCCTTTGTAATGCCAGAACTATAAGAAACAAGACTGCAACAATTGTTGACCTTATTGAATCTGCAGTTCTAGCCTGTATTACAAAGACCTGGCTAGATGAAAATGCAGCACCTATATTGGAGGCTGCAGTCCCAACAAACTACTCTGTCATCCACAACCCAAGACTGGACCGCAGGGGTGGCGGGGTGGCTATCTGCTTCAAAAAAGACCTTAAACTTAGGGTCCACCCTATTGAAGTTACTCGCTCATTCGAGTGCATTGCTGCCCGGAGTTCGACAGGATTAGGTTTCAGAGTACTTCTCATTTACCGGCCCCCTGGAGATGGAAAGATAATTCAACAAGAAATTGCAGACACTGTTGCTGGCCTGGTTCTGGAACATCAAAGATGGCTCATCCTCGGGGATTTCAATGCATTGGTGGATGATGAGCTCTCTTGCCTTGGCCAAGACCTCCTGTGCACAATGAATGGTCTGGGCTTCACACAGGTCATTCCTTCTGCCACACATAAAAGTGGTCACACTCTTGACCTTGTCTTTCAGATTGGATTAGAAGTCACTGACCTAAAAATAAACCCAGTCATCTGGTCAGACCACCACGCCCTTTGGTTCTCAGTTGCAACCCCTCAAATAAAATCTCTGCCCGTGGAGTTGACCAGGTATCGTCCAAGGAGGGGTATGACTCCCCAGGCTCTAACAGCAAATCTGGATCTCTCTGCTATACTGGGTGCCTGTGAAGTTCCCTGTTCCCTAGTCCGTTATTATAATAGGGATGTTATGGCTGCAATTGATATTATCGCCACTGTGCGTATAAGACCTCGTAAACCACAACGTCAAGCTCCCTGGTTCGACAACAGTGTTAGTGAGCTCAAGAAAAGGGGGCGTAGACTGCAAAGATGATGGAGGAAGACTAACCTAGTGGATGACAAAATAAAACTAATAAAGCATAATGAATATCAATCGACAATCACCCGTAAGAAATCACAGTTTCTGTCAAATGAGATCATGGCCAGCTCAACTTTTCCACACAGTGGAGATGCTTTGCAAGCCAGCATGCCTGCAGACTGATGAAACCCTCTCCCAGGCAAGATGCAACGAGTTTGCAAACTTCTTTGCAGATTAAATATCCACCATTCGGGCTGGAATCTCCACAGTGCCATCAAAGGAGTGTCAAACTACAAAACCTGCCAATATAAGCCACCTGCCTTCATGGACCAGCTTTCACCCAGTGGATGTAAAGGACATTGCTGAAATTGCTCGGATTTTGCGTCCCACCACCTGTGATCTGGACCCTGCCTCAACCAAGCTTCTAATAGGTTGTATGGATATAATTGGTCCTGTCTTTGCAAAAATTGTTCAATGCTCTTTGCAGACAGGCATATTTCCTGGACCCCTAAAGGAAGCAATTGTTAGACATTTTCTTAAAAAAACCTAATTTAGATCCCGACTGCATGACCAACTATAGACCGGTATCAAACCTTCCTTTTCTAGGAAAGGTTATTGAGAAAGTGGTTGCAAATCAACTGGAAACCCGCCTGACAACCCATGATATCTATGATCCATTCCAATCAGGATTCAGGAGAAGACATAGCACTGAAACAGCCCTGGTGTGTGTGTTAAATGATCTTCTGACGGCAAGAGACAGAGGCGACTGTTCAATATTAATCCTTCTGGATCTCTCTGCAGCATTTGATATCGTGGACCATGGGCTTCTGATTGAGCGTCTGATACATTTCTGTGGACTGGATGGCACAGTCCTAAATTGGTTCAAATCATTTCTCACAGGCAGGTCACAGAGAGTATCGTCTGGATTATACTCATCACCACCAGTACCATTGCCATGTGGTGTCCCACAAGGTTCTATATTATCCCCCATGCTTTTTGCAGTATACATGTTCCCGCTGGGTGAAATAATCAGGTGCCATGGGCTAGTCTACTACTTCTATGCAGATGATACACAATTGTACTTGTCCTTTGCTCCGGGCACTGATAACCCAATAGCAACCCTAAATGGCTGTCTAGCTGAACTCCAGGAGTGGATGAGTGCTAGTTGGCTGCAACTGAACCCGGATAAAACAGAGGTCCTTATGATAGGACCGCAACATCAAAGGACAAGACTGCAGCATAGCCAACCAACTGGACTTACACTCGGGGATTTGGAATTACAAACCACTGATCGTGTGCGGAATCTTGGCGTTGTCCTGGATGGTGGCTTGACACTTAAACATCAGATATCAGCCACAATCAAATCCTCATTCTTTCACCTGAGGAACATAGCCAGAATCAAGAACTTAATTCCCTCAGATGATCTGCCAAAAGTCATACATGCATTTGTATCATCTCGATTAGACTACTGTAATGCCCTCTACCTTGGTCTCCCAGCAAAAGAATTGCACCGCTTACAGCTGGTGCAAAACACAGCTGCCAGGCTGTTAACCAACCAGCCCCGTTCTAGCCACATAACACCCATACTCTACTCCCTTCACTGGCTGCCTGTAAGATGGCGAATCATCTTCAAGATTGGCTAACTGAGTTTCAAAGCACTACATGACCAGGGCCCAAAGTACCTGAAGCAGCTACTGACCCCATACTGCCCCACTCGATTACTGCGATCTGTAGATGAAGGACTTTTAGCAGTACCTAGAATCTCCCGTAATTCATCTGGGGGTCGAGCTTTTAGTCATGCGGCTCCGACTCTATGGAACTCACTTCCCCGCACAGTGCGAGAAGCCCCAACTATAGAATCCTTCAAAAGTAGACTCAAGACTTTCCTTTTTACTCAAGCATTCCTATAATTGTCCCTTTAGTATCTCCATGCTTCTGTATTTTATGAAAATCTGTTCTGTACTTCATTATTTTCTGTACTATATTATGCTATGTATCTGTTAAGCGCCTTAAGTCCTATTGGACGAAGAGCGCTATATAAATAAAATTATTATTATTATTATTATTACTATGTCATTCTACCCCCTGGCACATGTGGTACTGCTGGGAGGCTCCCCTCCACCCTCCACCCCCCTTGGCCGGTGCCCCTGACAAGTGCCATCCTGGCAAATAGGAAGATACACCCCTGGATATTATTTATACAAGCACTTAGCAACCATAGGTGCAGCGAGTACAGCTGCTATGGGGCCCAGAGTCTTCCCTGTTATAATAATGTTACATAATATGAACTGGGGCACTGTAATTTGGCACAATATAAAGTAGAGGCACTATGGTGTAGAACAAAATGAACCAGGGGCACTGTAATGTGGTATAATATGAAGTGGAGACACTATGAGCAGTATTCAATTCTTTTCACCCCATTCTGTTTCTGCTGATTGGTGTGGTATAATCATTTCAGATTGCTACTACTGGGGGTAGCAAGGGCACCCAATCCTTTACGCAGCTAAACCTGATTACTACGGGTGCGATCACTTGAGAAAGGAGATTGGGCATAATATATATCATTTGACTACTGCCCTATATGTCCTTATGTGAAATGGGGGTATTGTGTTGCATAATGTGTATCGGCAGCCCTATAATGTGACATAATGTGAACTACGTAGGGCACTACTATGTTTGATAAAATAAACCCGGACATTGCTCTGGGGCATATCATTAACTAGGGCACTACTATGGTTCAGAAAGTTAATTACAGCCATATTATGGGGCATAAAATGTTGACACTAGTGGAATTAATTCTGGACATTTTTAGGATTTTGCATTATTCATTATTTTTACATTATAATTACTTATAATTTCTATTCCAATCGAAGTATACGTGAGTATAATCATTACTATTTATTTTTAAGTTGTCATTTGTCAAATTTCTAGTGAAAAATTCTGTAAAACCATGGTTTTACATGTATGCTTTTATTATGGAAAAAAATATGCAATTTCAGCAATACACAAAATTAATATTTCATTGGATATCCTATGTTTTTAAGAACAGCTTCGATTCATTGTGGCATTCTAGATCTACAGGTGAAATCACGTGGTACCAGGCCTGGATTATGGCTTTGATCAGCTCTCTATTGTTACTTGGATTTTTTTTGTGATACCATCTCTTTAAGCCTTGACCAAAGATTTTCTATTGGATTTAAATCTGGACTATTTCCCGGCCAAGGTAGGAGAGTGATTTGGTGATCACCAAACCACTTCATGGAACTCATGGTGGTGTGGCATGGCGCTCCATCCTGCTGAAAGATACACTTCTGTGAGTCACTTTTGAACAAATCCTTGATTGTGGGCAACAATTTCGCCTCCAGCATTGCTTCTTGATATGTTTTGGAATTGATATTGCCATCAGCAAAAGCCAAACGTCCCACACCATGGCTGGCCATGCTGCCCCATACCATCACACTCACTGGGTGCTTCATAATTGTGCACTCAGTCAAAAGATCTCCCCCAAGCCGATGCTGAACAAACTTCACTCCATCACTTCCAAAAATGATGATTTTGGTCTCGTTGCTCCAAATAATCTTGCCCCAGTCTTCTTTTGTCCATTCCTTGTGTGCCAGAGCCCAATCTATACGTTTCTGCCTCTGTTTCTGGTTTAGATGTGGCTTCTTTCTTGGGGTCCTAGCTCACAAACCATTGTCACAAAGTTTTTTTCATATGGTTTGGTCACAAACTTGGACAGCAGATGTTTTCATTATGTTTTTGATGTCTTTGCAGACCTTCAACAGTCCTGCAGGGCCAGGAGACAGATTTAGTTGTGCACAGTATATATAGTAGGAGGGCAGTGCATAATTTTACTGACCACCAGTATATAATATATAGCAGTACGGTACAGTAGGCCATTGCTATTGATATATTACTGGCATAAAATTCCACACATTAAAAAATGGAGAACAAAAATGTGGAGGGTAAAATAGGGAAAGATCAAGATCCACTTCCACCTCGTGCTGAAGCTGCTGCCACTAGTCATGGCCGAGACGATGAAATGCCATCAACGTCGTCTGCCAAGGCCGATGCCCAATGTCATAGTAGAGAGCATGTAATATCCAAAAAACAAAAGTTCAGTAAACTTACCCAAAAATCTAAATTAAAAGCGTCTGATGAGAAGCATAAACTTGCCAATATGCCATTTACGACACGGAGTGGCAAGGAACGGCTGAGGCCCTGGCCTATGTTCATGGCTAGCTGTTCAGATTCACATGAGGATGGAAGCACTCATCCTCTCGCTAGAAAAATGAAAAGACTTAAGCTGGCAAAAGCACAGCAAAGAACTGTGCATTCTTCGAAATCACAAATCCCCAAGTAGAGTCCAATTGTGTCGGTTGCGATGCCTGACCTTCCCAACACTGGACGGGAAGAGGTGGCGCCTTCCACCATTTGCACGCCCCCTGCAAGTGCTGGAAGTAGCACCCGCAGTCCAGTTTCTGATATTCAAATTGAAGATGTCACTGTTGAAGTACACCAGGATGAGGATGTGGGTGTTGCTGGCGCTGAGGAGGAAATTGACAAGGAAGATTCTGATGGTGAGGTGATTTGTTTAAGTCAGGCACCCGGGGAGACACCTGTTGTCCGTGGAACGAATCACCTCTTCGGTGTGGAATTATTTTAACAGAAATACAGATAACAGGTGTCAAGCCGTGTGTTGCCTTTGTCAAGCTGTAATAAGTAAGGGTAAGGAAGTTAACCACCTAGGAACATCCTCCCTTATACACCACCTGGAGCGCATTCATCAGAAGTAATTGACAAGTTCAAAAACTTTGGGTGACAGTGGAAGCAGTCCACTGACAACTAAATCCCTTCCTCTTGTAACCAAGCTCTTGCAAACCACACCACCAACTCCCTCAGTGTCAATTTCCTCCTTAGACAGGAAATCCAATAGTCCTGCAGGCCATGTCACTGGCAAGTCTGACGAGTCCTCTCCTGCCTGGGATTCCTCCGATGCATCCTTGAGTGTAACGCCTACTGCTGCTGGCGCTGCTGTTGTTGCAGCTGGTAGTTGATCGCCATCCCAGAGGGGAAGTTGGAAGACTACTTGTACTACTTCCAGTAAGCAATTGACTGTCCAACAGTCCTTTGCGAGGAAGATGAAATATCACAGCAGTCATCCTGCTGCAAAGCGGATAACTCAGGCTTTGGCAGCCTGGGCGGTGTTAAACGTGTTTCCGGTATCCACCGTTAATTCACAAGGAACAAGAGTATTGCTTGAGGTACTGTGTCCCCGGTACCAAATACCATCTAGGTTCCACTTCTCTAGGCAGGCGATACTGAAAATATACACAGACGTCAGAAAAAGAGTCACCAGTGTCCTAAAAAATGCAGTTGTACCCAATGTCCACTTAACCACGGACATGTGGACAAGTGGACCAGGGCAGACTCAGGACTATATGACTGTGACAGCCCACTGGGTAGATGTATTGCCTCCCGCAGCAAGAACAGCAGCGGCGGCACCAGTAGCAGCATCTCGCAAATGCCAACTCGTTCCTAGGCAGGCTACGCTTTGTATCACCGCTTTTCAGAAGAGGCACACAGCTGACAACCTCTTACAGAAACTGAGGTACATCATCGCAGAATGGCTTACCCCAATTGGACTCTCCTGGGGATTTGTGACATCGGACAACGCCACCAATATTGTGCGTGCATTACATCTGGGCAAATTCCAGCACGTTCCATGTTTTGCACATACATTGAATTTGGTGGTGCAGAATTATTTAGAAAACGACAGGGGCATGCAAGAGATGCTGTCGGTGGCCCGAAGAATTGCGGACCACTTTCGGAATTCAGCCACCGCGTGCCGAAGACTGGAGCACCAGCAAACACTCCTGAACCTGTCCCGCCATCATCTGAAGCAAGAGGTGGTAACAAGGTGGAGTTCAACCCTCTATATGCTTCAGAGGATGGAGGAGCAGCAAAAGGCCATTCAAGCCTATACAGCTACCTACGATATAGGCAAAGGAGGGGGAATGCACCTGACTCAAGCGCAGTGGAGAATGATTTCAACGTTGTGCAAGGTTCTGCAACCCTTTGAACTTGCCACACGTGAAGTCAGTTCAGACACTGCAAGCCTGAGTCAGGTCATTCCCCTCATCAGGCTTTTGCAGAAGAAGCTGGAGGGATTGAAGGAGGAGCTAAAATGGAGTGATTCCGCTAGGCATGTGGGACTTGTGGATGGAGCCCTTACTTCGCTTAACCAGGATTCACGGGTGGTCAATCTGTTGAAATCAGAGCACTACATTTTGGCCACCGTGCTCGATCCTAGGTTTAAAGCCTACGTTGGATCTCTCTTTCCGGCAGACACAAGTCTGCAGAGGTTCAAAGACCTGCTGGCGAGACACTTGTCAAGTCAAGCGGAACATGACCCGTCAACAGCTCCTCCTTCACATTCTCCAGGAACTGGGGCTGCGAGGAAAACGCTAAGAATTCCGAGCCCATCCACTGGCGGTGATGCAGGACAGTCTGGAGCGAGTGCTGACATCTGGTCCGGACTGAAGGACCTGCCAATGATTACTGACATGTCGTCTACTGTCACTGCATATGATTCTGTCACCATTGAAAGAATGGTGGAGGATTATATGAGTGACCGCATCCAAGTAGGCACGTCAGACAGTCCGTACGTATACTGGCAGGAAAAAGAGGCAATTTGGAGGCCCTTGCAGAAACTGGCTTTATTCTACCTAAATTGCCCCCACTCCAGTGTGTACTCCGAAAGAGTGTTTAGTTCAGCCGCTCACCTAGTCAGCAATCGGCGTACTAGGTTACTTCCAGAAAATGTGTAGAAGATGATGTTCATCAAAATGAATTATAATCAATTCCTCCGTGGAGACATTCACCAGCAATTGCCTCCAGAAAGTACACAGGGACCTGTGATGGTGGATTCCAGTGGGGACGAATTAATAATCTGTGAGGAGGGGGATGTACACAGTGAAAGGGGTGAGGAATCGGACAATGAGGAGGAGGTGGACATCTTGCCTCTGTAGAGCCAGTTTGTGCAAGGAGAGATTGATTGCTTCTTTTTTGGTGGGGGCCCAAACCAACCAGTCATTTCAGTCACAGTCGTTTGGCAGACCCTGTCGCTGAAATGATGGGTTTGTTAAAGTGTTCATGTCCTGTTTATACAACATAAGGGTGGGTGGGAGAGCCCTAGGACAATTCCATCTTGCACCTCTTTTTTCTTTCATTTTTCTTTGCATCATGTGCTGTTTGGGGACTATTTTTTAAATCTGCCATCCTGTCTGACACTGCAGTGCCACTCCTAGATGGGCCAGGTGTTTGTGTCGGCCACTTGGGTCGCTTAGCTTAGCCATCCAGCGACCTAGGTGCACCTCTTTTTTTCTTTGCATCATGTGCTGTTTGGGGACTTTTTTTTTAAGTGCCATCCTGTCTGACACTGCAGTGCCACTCCTAGATGGTCTAGGTGTTTATGTCGGCCACTTGGGTCGCTTAGCTTAGTCATCCAACGACCTCGGTGCAAATTTTAGGACTAAAAATAATATTATGAGGTGTGAGGTGTTCAGAATAGACTGGAAATGAGTAGAAATTATGGTTATTGAGGTTAATAATACTATGGGATCAAAATGACCACCAAATTCTATGATTTAAGCTGTTTTTGAGAGGTTTTTGTAAAAAAAACACCCAAATCCAAAACACACCTGAATCCGACAAAAAAATTTCAGGGAGGTTTTGCCAAAACGCGTCCGAATACAAAACACGGCCGTGGAACCGAATCCAAAACCAAAACACAAAACCTGAAAAATGTCCGGTGCACATCACTACCAATTACTGCTTCATTATTGGCATTTAATAATAATGCTACTACTTTACAATGTCCACCTACTTTCACCACCAACAGATACAAGTGTTATTCTACATCCTTATGTATTAATTGTTATTCAAATCCCCTAGATTTCAAGTTTGTTTGAACAGGGCCATACAGTATTTACCTTGTGATCCAGGCAAAAGGTGTTACAGCACGCTAGAGGTCCAGCTTCTTCTTACTTTGCCCAGCGGCGCTGGTTTTCCCTGGGTGAACGTGGGCAGGCAACTATCCCTGCAGTTTGTTTTAGGCTTACACTAGTACTCCAGAAGTTATCTGCCTGAATTACTTGTGTTCTTACCTGCATCCAGATCTGGATTGTTTAATGCTTCCTTTAGGCTTGCTCTCCTCGTGCTGCTACTCATCACTTCCTGATTTTGACTTTGGCTTCCTTCTGACCTGATTCAGGGCCTATTTCAGCATGAGTTTTAGTTGTGCGAAAAGTCGCACAACTACAACTCACTTCACTAACATATGCAGGGACTGTTTTGCTAAGCAGCAAAGCGCTCGCATGTTAAGCGTTGCCCCCCGACTCCACAGCTTAGCTGAGAAGGCAGTTGCCAGAAGCCATGTTTCAGATAGCAGCAGCTGCATGTGACATCATGCTGCCATTGTGCCCAGCCCCGCAAATGGTCTGGACACGCCTCTGTTGTCCAAACCGCAACCCCAAACATTGTGTCGATTCCCCAAAACTGTGGCATTGATGCCCAGTCACTGCCCCCAGTTAGGACTTAGACTGCTTTCGGATGCAAATGCAGTTTATGAACTCGCACATGCGTGCATGCGCAGAAGTGCTGAAATCATTAAATAGCAATTTCAGCACTTTTACAACTAATGCTGAATTAGCCCCTCAGTCTGTCCTCTGGTGCCGCATTACTTACCAAGCTCCTGGCCCATGTCTGGCAAACTCTCTTCAGTATGACTCATGGCTACTGGTTTAACTGTCTTTAGTCTATTGCGAAAGAAATCTGAACACTGGTACAGTAGCCTCTAAATTGAAATAGGATATAGGCAGGTCACTCCAAAGGTGAAACAATCAGTTCCAAAAGGTAAAATATATATACCATGGAGAAGCTCCTATTAATGTTATACAGAGTATAAAAAACACCAGAAAAATAGAAGTGCACTCTCTTGCCTTGGGGACTATCCTACCTAGTTAAATAATAAAACTTAGCTTTTATTAGGTTATAAATGTATATATAAAAAAAGGAGACTTAAATCTTGCATATAAAAAACATAAAAAAGACGTGGGGTAATATGGTATTGATAAATCACAAGCTGATGTACAGATGTAGCCATAATCATTCTTGCTGTAGTTTTGCCATACATGCATTTTAGTTATGGCATAAATATAGTGTAGTTTGGCATGGTAAGTTGTAATAAGGCACAATAAGATCCACAGCATGCAACACACAGTTTTACTACTGGGTGATGATTGGTCCACTAATGAAAAGTACAGTGCTGAAGACAATAGCAGTGGATGGATATGGCATTACAGAATATTATGCAATAGCAAGCTCTAACGAGGGGGCCAGTCACATACTGTAAAGATTTACAGCGTACATAAAATAAAGTTTTTTATTTAATACAGGTCACAGATTGTCCTTGCAATTTTGGCAGTGATGGTCAGCAGTGACACAGTGACAACATGCCTCACAAATGAACGGTGGGCTCCTGGGTTGCTCTAGGAAATGACCCCTTAGTCCCAGGACAGAAAAAGGACTTTTTTCATTGAGCTGACTGTGCGTCTTTTTCCCAAAAAAATATAATTACAATCAGTCACATCTGTATGTCACTGCTATTGTACAAGAACTGACAGCATGGCTGCCTTGGCATAGTGGTTTCATCAGATCTTAGCATACATTTGAACTTGGGATCGATCCCGGAAATGACAGATGCTTACACTTTTAAAACAATTTAGAATTCTGTTGTTCTCAATATTATACTGGGAATATATAAAGTGGCAATATATTACACATAGAAAAACGTCTATCTACTTGTAAGAGAAGCTGACTGTATATAGTTGGATGCAAGCAGGGAGGTGAATAATTGGCTAAGAGCAAATAGTGAAAATCGCACCACACAGCCACAAAGATACACAGCTCCAGGAGAGGCACTCGTGATCACTTACAGTAACTACAAGTATCAGCACAAAAAAAGGTCTGCTTGCTTCTTGCTGTTTGTTGTGCCCTCTGCATCCCTTCCCCTGTTATCGCACAGCAGCCGATCAGGTCTGAACTGCGCATGCGCTTGCACCGCAGGCACAGGCGGTCGCTCGGTGGGAGGGGTGGGCCGGCGGCATTTGGCTGCCATTTAGAGGGCACAGTCCAGGCAATGCAGGCGTGCCCAGTCCATTGGGGGGGGGCAGATTGCGGCAGCTGCGTGATGTCATACGCAGCTGCTGCGACCCTCACAGTGACGAGTAGCTCCTGAAGCTGCATGGGCAGGGCTACTCATAAAGTACAAAAGCACCGCTGCTGTGCGATGCTTTTGTACTTGTGTGAGGGGGTCGAGCCTGACATGCGGGGTGGGCTAACCCTGTTCTGGGCATCCCCCACATGTCTGTGTGATTGATCGTAGATGTGCTAAATTTAGCACATCTACGATCAGGTCTGAATTAGGCCCTTGATCCTTCCAATTTTGGCAGTGATGGGTGACATTGACGCAAACAAGCATTAATACCTTAGACTAAAAGCAAACAGTGAAAGTTTCAGGTGTGCACACACACACACACACATCCACACATTATTATTATTTTTATTTTTAGTAGTAATAATAATAATAATAATAACAACTATTGATTCTTACTATGTACTTTATTTTCATTGTTGCACTTTCATGGCATGGTGTGAGGGTTGGGTTGAGGTTCTGGGCATTTGTTTTGTCCTCTGGGACCCTTCCCCCAAGCAAAGCCAGCATGAGCCCTTAATTTACTTACTGCAGTAAAGGACCTGTTGGATTAGTCCTTAGCGGTGTTAGCAGTGCACTCAGTCTGGAAAATCACAAGTCTCATGGGTGGGTCAGGGGGTTGCTTATGTCTAAGAATTGAAGAGAATAGGGTTGTATCTGCACACACACAATTTATTAATACAAAATTTGGAACAAAAAGCTCCAAAATTGACCCCAATTAATTGCAGGTATTTACCTTTGCTTATGGGGGTGCTACCAACTACAGCTAAAGTAGGTACGTATAGAAAGAGAAAGAAAGGCTGTATTGTCGATGCACAAAGAGAGGAGTAACCTGGTTGTCACATCCATATGGTATATGTTGTATATGTCTTGATTTTAACCTCTATGTTTCGTCTATACTCATAGTTTGTGTGTTAGTTATTGCCACACTATTTTAAATTCTATACCAATAAAAGTTATATTTTAGGAATTTTCAGATGGATGTGACAACCAGGTTACTCCTCTCTTTGTGCATCGACAATACAGCCTTTCTTTCTCTTTCTATACGTGTCTATGAATTCAACAAAGAAGTAAAGTCAAAGTCTCAGCACGTACTGTAACACCTCATTTAATTAATGACTGCCCATATTGCTATAATGAACGGTGGATTTGAGGGGAGCAAAGCCGCAACTAGACCTTTGGTGCCCTGTGCCAGAGAGAATTGGTGCCCCCCCCCTCACATTTTTCCAATAGGGACATAAGGCGCATGCCTGTACTTAACTTGAGAGCTTGCTGTTATTCAATTACAATACCTTTTATTATATAACACATTTCAATATACTGCCATACCCAGGATTCAAACCTATAATCTGTTAAATTCTAATCACACACCCTACTCGCTGAGCTATTTCATCCTGCATAAAAACTATGAACACTTTGTAAAAAAAAAATCAGCATTGAAATTGAGTAGATCTATGTAGTGACTGTGCAACCACAAATCCAGTCTCTTGCAGCCACACACTACATAGATCTGTTCAGCTGCAATACTGATAATTTTTTCACAAAGTACTAGGTAACCTTCAAATAGTTTGAATTCTCTAGCTTAGAATTATCTGCCTTTCTATGCAAGGGCAGATAGCTCAATGTATTGATTGTCTGACTGCAATGCCACAGGAAATGGGTTCGAATTCCGGGTATGTCAGCATCTTGAAATGTAATAAAGGACAGTGTGACTGAATAACTAAGAGCTCCCATGTTAAGTTCATGAATGCTGTATAGGTATTAGCGACAGAACGAGGTCAGGATAGAAGACAGGGGCGGTCAGGAGATGCTTGGTTTCAAAAAGGGGGGAGCTGCAAGTGAAAGTAATTAAAACAGATAATTGACAAGTGTCACCAACAGCACCCCCTACCCTGAAGCACTATGTGTGGTGCCCCCGCCGCACACACCTTGTTACGACCCTGGGCTTGAGGGCCGCTCTTTATATTCATTACTGAACTTCAGTACAAGTATTGGCACAGAAATATTTCTTTTTGCATTGAGATGGCCATTGTCTTTTGCCTGTCCACTGCTATTAGCTAGGCCCAAACATTTGGTTGCCATGTACTGGCACACACAAACAGCTACAGTGACACTGCCCCAAAAGATATGCTCATACTATGCTATGTCAGTAGCTCCATAGGGGTGGGTTCCCTCGGGTCTGTTCATAATGGCCAGTGGCCATTTTGTGAATCTGCACGGTGCTTGAGCATTGCCATGCACTGCTATCAGCTAGGCCCACAAACTAGGTTGACATGTACTAAGATGCACAAGCAGCTCCAAAGGTGTGCCCTTAAGCATGGCTTGTAATGTAAACTTGTAATGTAAAAAATATATTGGTAGCATAATATTGAGAACAATAGAAATCTAAATTGTTTTAAAAAGTGTAAACATCTGTCAGTTCAGGAAATCAAACCTGAGTTTTAGGGTATGCTAAGCATTACCGATACCAATAGCCCAAGACAGCCACGCAAGTCAAGCCGTGCACTCCTGTAGTGACATAGTGATGTCACTGATCATAATGATGCACTGTGGGCAAAATATGCACAGTCAGCTCAATGCAAAAATACCTTTTTTGTGCTGATACAGTACTTGTAGTTACTGTAAGTGATCACAAGTGCCCCAGTCATATGCAGTATAAACAGTGCCTACTTCTTTGCTTGCATCAAAAGATGCACAGTGGGCTCCAAAAGCAGACATTTTTCTGTACTGAGACTACCCCTTTTCCACCTATGAGCATGGGTCGCAGCCGGGAGCCTGACACGGGTGCTACCTGGCTGTGGCCCATGCTCAGCCCCCTTTCCCATCAGCAGTCACCAAACCGGCATATTGCTGGGTTGGTGCCGCCGCTAGTGACGCGGCGGGGGCGGCGCTGGGAGATCACATGATCTCCCAGTGCCACCCTTCCATACAGTGTAAACGGGAGCCGTGTTGCATCGACACGGCTCCCGTTTACACTACAACCCTACCCGGATCATTCCCGTGTCCTACCCAGGTAGTTACCCAGGTAGGATTCACGGGTTACTGGATCCGGGTTTTTGCGGGGGGACCCTTTTCCACTTGCAAAAAACACAGGTAAATGCGCGCCCTTGTGCATTTACCTGAGTTTTTTGAGCTAGTGGAAAAGGGGTATTACTGATCAATTCCTAGAGTGCCCTTAGGGCACACTGTTCATTTGTAAGGCATGCTATCACTGTGTCACTGCTGCCTATTACTGATGAAATTGCAAGGACCATGTGCATGGCACAAGTCGCAGTGTGTAATAAAAAATAAACTTGTAAAAAATATATCAGTACTATAACGCTGGGAACAATAGAATTCTAAATTGTTTTAAAAAAGTGTAAACATCTATCAGTTCAGTTAATCAAACTAAAGTTAAAGGTTATGCAAAGCACTGACAAGACCAATAAGCCAAGGCAGTCATGCAAGTCAAGCCGTGCACTCCTTCAGTAGCATAGTGATGTCACTGAGGGGGACATTTACTAAGCAGTGAGAAGAGCTGAGAAGTGAGCCAGTGGAGAAATTGCCCATGGCAACCAATCAGCACTGAAGTAACATCTATAATTTGCATACTATAAAATTATACAGAGCTGCTGATTGGTTGATGGAGCATCTTCTCCACTGGCTCACTTCTCCGCTCTTATCACTGCTTAGTAAATGTCCCCCTGAATGTAATGATTTTTTTACACTTTGCTCTGACTCTCTGCGGTACTTTTCACTGTAATTTTCATAGGCAAAAGATGCACAGTCAGTTCAATGCAAAAAGATATTTTTTTGTACTGATACTTGTAGTTACTGTAAGTGATTGTGAACACCCCAGCATGTGTGTAATAAAACAATGGTTATCTTGCAGCTAGCTAGCTCCAAGATAACCTCTATCTAGCTTGCAGATGTAAAAAAAATATACCATGCTATATTATACTGTACATTTGAAATGGAAATAGAAAAGCATCTATAAAAATAATACTTCTTGACTGTAATCATCACTTGTCTTTACATTTGAGACCTAATGGATGTGCAATGACTGTTTTTTTTAAAAGCAACACCTGTTGAAAGAACACCAGTATTGCACTTGCTGGAGACTCAATTCTTTGCACTGTGACTGCATTCACCACCCTGTGAACAAAAAAGCCACCCTGCGACCAAGTACAGGCATATGTAATGCAACTCATTTTTCCCACTACATGCCATACGGATGTTAGATGAGTGTGGGTACATCTGTACTAAACCAGCAGGTTGACAATATACATTCCTAGTTCAAAGTGCATTAACCATGATACAGGGCCTTTTTGCCTCAGGGATATTGTGTAAACCCGTCCTGTATCAATAAACCAATGCCTCGGCTGAATTGGCTAGAGGTGTGATAATCAGGAACTGTAAACAAACAGATGTAAATATCAAAATATAGAACACAAATGTATCTCAATTAAAATCAATAGAGGAAGTTAAGCAACTTCCATGGTACAGTAAAAAAAATTACTGTCCCCCCAGGTAATGATGAAATAAATAATTCACAATGAATGGTTAAATCCAAAATAGCACTAAAGCAACATGACAGACACCTGTACAAATGTTGCCCATTTAAAAAAAATATGGACATCCACAGTACAGTAAACATATAATTGACCCTGTAATAGCGCTGTTAAGTACAGAAACACTCCATCTCTTCATTATGTCATGATGCAATATTCAAAACAAACGTTTAGAAAGTAGGGCACACAATATACTAAGCAGCATATTCATCATGTTAATTATCGGGCACCGGGTGGCACCCAATAATTAACATTCTGAATCACCGTGAGCGCTGGGGCAATTCATCATTGCTCTGGCATGGATACAGCTGAAGCGAAAATCAGATGTCTCAGCAAATCTTTTCCACTGCTACTTCCATAGCAGTGAAAAAATACAAAAGTAGGTGAAAATGTTCATTTTTACCTACTTTTGTAGGATTTAAGTGATTATAAATATGCCCCTAAGAAAGGAGATAAAGAGGTCAGCGTGATCAGAGAAAGCAAAGGTACAATATAAAAAAATAAACCCTTTTTTATAACACTGCAGGTGGCTGCTTCATATCATGTGCAGTGAATGATTTGTGAGCGGAACTGCTGTAAAGGGACACATAGAATAGTAAATAATAGGTTTCTGCTTTTGTGATCTCCTTCAAATGGGTGTTTGGCACTCAGTATTGCAAACAACCTCTAGTTGAGGGGAGAGGAAAATGAGAGTACCCGAAATGGAGAGTTAGGATTGTGTGGGATGGTCTACCCAACATTGTGCTGCTGCCCAGAGTGTGTGGTACACAGTGAACTATGGGTGAGTGGTCCCTATTGGTGACTCATCCCATGGATAAGGTAAATTGCCTATATCCTGGGTGTATGGTTAACCTCCAGAAAAGCCTGTTGCCCTGGGGGTTTTCAGGCTGAAAATTAAAGGTAGCCCACAGAAATCTAAAAGGGAAGGAAGAGGATTGTACCTGATGTTCTACTACATAGGGCTGGCTGCTGCCAGGAAGGGCAGGTGTGGTGCTCACTGGCCTTCCATTACCAAATGATCATTTCACCTTGGGGGTGCTTCTTCAGTGGTTGCCTTATTTATTTCTTCCTTACCTGGGACAGTAATTCTTTACTGTAATTGCTTAACTTCCTCTATTGATTTTTATTTATACACATGTGTATTTTTTATTTTGATCTCTACACCTGTTTGATTACAGTTCCTGATTATCACACCTCTAGCCAACTGAGCTGAGGCATTTGTAGGGGAGGCAATTGATTTGCCAGCTGTCAGGATCCTGTCGTTAAGGATAACGATGCCGGAGTCCCAACAGTCGACAACTGGAATACTGGCTCATAGGGGCAATTCCCACTCGTGGGTGTCCATGGCACCCATAGAGTGGGAATAGATCTTGTGGTGAGTGCAGCAAGCCATTGAGCCCACAACGTGGCGAGTACATTACGGCGAGACCAGCGTGACGATCACAGTGAGCCCGTAAGGGGACACATAGTGCTTGCCCCACTGCCGGCATTCTGGAGGGCAGGATGCCGCTATCGGGAAACTGACCGCCGGCACCCCGCCCGCCGGGTTTACATATGTATTCCATTGGTAGAACAGTTTATTGATACATAAAGAGTTTACACAACATCCCTGAGGCCAAGGACCCTGTATCATGCTTAGTGCACTTTTAACCAGTACTATATATTGTCAACCCGATGGTTTAGTACTGTACAGACGGAGCCACGCTAATCGTGGCTCCGTCTGTGCCTGCGCACGCCCACACGAGGTGAGTGCAGCTCCATCTGTACATCAGCTTGTGATTATCCAAGTGCAATATGATATTAACCTATGTTTGTTTTGTATGTTTTTTGTATGTGCATATTCTAATGAAATGTTATTCTCATTCTTTATATAAATTATAATTAGAGATGTGCGCCAGACCACTTTTGCTGGATTTGGATCTAGCTCTGATTTGTCTTCCAGTTTTGGATTTGAATTTGCTAAACTGCTGTGACTGGTTTTGGATTTGGAATTTTTTCCAAAATTTTAAAAAAAAGCAGCTAAAATCACATAATTTGGGACTTTTTTGTTCCTAGAGTTTTATTAACCTCAAAAACATTAATGCACAGTCATTTCCAGTCAATTTTGACCTCCTCACAGCACACAGTATTGTTTTCAACAATATTGGCAAAAGGCTGCAGCGAGTTCAAGCTGCAGGAGTCTTTGCTCAGCTGCAGATACTCCCACAAAGTTTGATTGGGATTCCTAAAGTTGTGGATTTCTTAGCTAATGTTCCATACAATTTGTTTTACAGGTCACTAACTTCCTGACAGAAATAACAAAAGTGGCTTAGATAATCTATTTGTTGTCTGGACAGGCTTTGGCTTCTCCCCTGTGGGAAAAATAATATCACTGACACAGAATAGTTTGGATTTCCTGGATGTCTTTAAGAAAGACTTTGACAAGACCAGAAGGGTGACATCTGAAGCTTCCATTATTTTGCTCAATCTGTATGCACTTTAGGACATTAGCTTTTGAGCTTCAGTGGAATAATGAGGGATACCATAAT
Source organism: Pseudophryne corroboree (assembly GCF_028390025.1). NCBI lineage: Eukaryota > Metazoa > Chordata > Amphibia > Anura > Myobatrachidae > Pseudophryne > Pseudophryne corroboree. The sequence continues at coordinate 406,304,494 of NC_086447.1, forward strand.
GAGTTAAGGATGAATTAACATCCAGGGAGCTGATGCCACCTGTGCTTGGATAATGTGATATCTCTATGCATCAAGGTAAATCTACACCTTAAGGAGAGGGCTCAAGAATGGGAAACATCAAGTTAGTTTGCTCCGGTTAGAGTAGCTCCCTAGTTTTCAGTTACTCTTGCATCTGCTGTAGAGTATATGCATACTGGAAAGAAGGCTTACCTGATTAATGGGTGGTCAGATTGGGCACAGTTCAATATTCTGCAAGATATCTAATCATATTTTTCAAGTTTCTTTACTGATGAACAAGTCTTCTAAGTCTCTTATGGACTCAAATGAGACTTCTTGGAGCAAATGAGAACTTTAGTACAGCCATAATAAATAGAAATAATGGAATTCTTACTATGCCAGTCTCAGTATAAATGGAGTGGATGGTAGTAGAATTCCTACTGCCATCGTTCATCTCCGGACTCAGTGCTTAACCTTACAAGTCAGTGCTATCTACTTTTTTGAAGTTGAACTGCCACGTGTTTGTGCCACCACTGCTGTCACTCAGCACAGTCAGCCAGCTAGCTCAGTGCAATCTCTTGGCCTAAAGTGGATGAAAAGAATATTGTGAACTGTGAGGTGGTCAAAATGTACAGCTAATGACTGGAAATGAATGTTATTGAGGCTAATAATACTGATTTTACAAAAAAGGGTTTTAAATGTGTGATTTTAGCTGTTTTTATCATTTTTTTTAACCAAAACTACACATCCAAAACCCGTGAAGGCGGTTTTAGCAAAACCCAAAAATGAAGTTCATAAAGATCCAAAACCAAAACATGGGGGTCGGCACACTGCTCTAGTTCTTATTATGTGACTTTATAGTGCCCTCCACATTACAATGAGCAGATCATAACCCATTACAGTGCTCTCCAGTTCATATTGTGACACACTACAGTAGCTTCCAGTTCAAATTATGATGTACTAAAATGCCCACTTACCATTATAACATCCAATACACAGTTCTCTCACTGAAATTGTAATGTCACACAATTCAGGATTGGCAATGGAGTAAACCCAATTGCTTAGTAGGCAAATCTGGGATTGTTATTATTATTATTATTATTATTATTATTATTATTATTATTATCCTTTATTTATATGGCGCCACAAGGGATCCGCAGCACCCATTACACAGTACATAATCAAATGAGCAAACAAGAAAACAGCACTTACAGTACAGGACAAAATAGGACAGGTATAGAAAACCTGGGGTTAGGTGCCATCAAAGGGAGTATGGAGTATAAGACAGTGTAAGTAAGAAAAGAAAAGGCACATGAGGAAAGAATTCACTGCTCTTGCGAAATTACAATCTAAAAGGTGAGGGACTAACAGACCAGAGTGACACTGAAGGGGAAGACAGTGAGCATAGACAAGAGGGTTAGGAGTAGAGATGTGCACCAGACATTTTTCGGGTTTTGTGTTTTGGTTTTGGATTCGGTTCCGTGGCCGTGTTTTGGATTCGGACGCGTTTTGGCAAAACCTCCCTGAAATTTTTTTGGCGGATTTGGGTGTGTATTGGATTTAGTGATGTGCACCGGAAATTTTTCGGGGTTTGTGTTTTGGTTTTGGATTCGGTTCCGCGGCCGTGTTTTGGATTCGGACGCGTTTTGGCAAAACCTCCCTGAAAATTTTTTGTCGGATTCGGGTGTGTTTTGGATTCGGGTGTTTTTTTACAAAAAACCCTCAAAAACAGCTTAAATCAGAATTTGGGGGTCATTTTGATCCCATAGTATTATTAACCTCAATAACCATAATTTCCACTCATTTTCAGTCTATTCTGAACACCTCACACCTCACAATATTATTTTTAGTCCTAAAATTTGCACCGAGGTCGCTGGATGGCTAAGCTAAGCGACACAAGTGGCCGACACAAACACCTGGCCCATCTAGGAGTGGCACTGCAGTGTCAGACAGGATGGCACTTCAAACAAATAGTCCCCAAACAGCACATGATGCAAAGAAAAAAAGAGGCGCACCAAGGTCGCTGTGTGAATAAGCTAAGCGACACAAGTGGCCGACACAAACACCTGGCCCATCTAGGAGTGGCACTGCAGTGTCAGGCAGGATGGCACTTAAAAAAAATTGTCCCCAAACAGCACATGATGCAAAAAAAAAAAGAGGCGCACCAAGGTCGCTGTGTGACTAAGCTAAGCGACACAAGTGGCCGACACAAACACCTGGCCCATCTAGGAGTGGCACTGCAGTGTCAGGCAGGATGGCACTTCAAAAAAATTGTCCCCAAACAGCACATGATGCAAAGAAAAAAAGAGGCGCACCAAGGTCGCTGTGTGACTAAGCTAAGCGACACAAGTGGCTGACACAAACACCTGGCCCATCTAGGAGTGGCACTGCAGTGTCAGGCAGGATGGCACTTCAAACAAATAGTCCCCAAACAGCACATGATGCAAAGAAAAATGAAAAAAAAAGAGGTGCAAGATGGAATTGTCCTTGGGCCCTCCCACCCACCCTTATGTTGTATAAACAGAACATGCACACTTTAACAAACCCATCATTTCAGCGACAGGGTCTGCCACATGACTGACTGAAATGACTGGTTGGTTTGGGCTTCCACCAAAAAAGAAGCAATCAATCTCTCCTTGCACAAACTGGCTCTACAGAGGCAAGATGTCCACCTCATCATCATCCTCCGATTCCTCACCCCTTTCACTGTGTACATCCCCCTCCTCACAGATTATTAATTCGTCCCGACTGGAATCCACGATCTCAGGTCCCTGTGTACTTTCTGGAGGCAATTGCTGCTGGTGAATGTCTCCACGGAGGAATTGAATATAATTCAATTTGATGAACATCATCTTCTCCACATTTTCTGGAAGTAACCTCGTACGCCGATTGCTGACAAGGTGAGCGGCTGCACTAAACACTCTTTCGGAGTACACACTGGAGGGGGGGCAACTTAGGTAAAATAAAGCCAGTTTGTGCAAGGGCCTCCAAATTGCCTCTTTTTCCTGCCAGTATATGTACGGACTGTCTGACGTGCCTACTTGGATGCGGTCACTCATATAATCCTCCACCATTCTTTCAATGGTGACAGAATCATATGCAGTGACAGTAGATGACATGTCAGTAATCGTTGGCAGGTCCTTCAGTCCGGACCAGATGTCAGCACTCGCTCCAGACTGCCCTGCATCACCGCCAGTGGGTGGGCTCGGAATTCTTAGCCTTTTCCTCACACCCCCAGTTGCGGGAGAATGTGAAGGAGGAGCTGTTGACGGGTCACGTTCCGCTTGACTTGACAAGTGTCTCACCAGTAGGTCTTTGAACCTCTGCAGACTTGTGTCTGCCGGAAAGAGAGATACAACATAGGTTTTAAATCTAGGATCGAGCACGGTGGCCAAAATGTAGTGCTCTGATTTCAACAGATTGACCACCCGTGAATCCTGGTTAAGCGAATTAAGGGCTCCATCCACAAGTCCCACATGCCTAGCGGAATTGCTCTGTTTTAGCTCCTCCTTCAATGTCTCCTGCTTCTTCTGCAAAAGCCTGATGAGGGGAATGACCTGACTCAGGCTGGCAGTGTCTGAACTGACTTCACGTGTGGCAAGTTCAAAGGGTTGCAGAACCTTGCACTACGTTGAAATCATTCTCCACTGCACTTGAGTCAGGTGCATTCCCCCTCCTTTGCCTATATCGTGGGCAGATGTATAGGCTTGAATGGCCTTTTGCTGCTCCTCCATCCTCTGAAGCATATAGAGGGTTGAATTCCACCTCGTTACCACCTCTTGCTTCAGATGATGGCAGGGCAGGTTCAGGAGTGTTTGGTGGTGCTCCAGTCTTCAGCACGCGGTGGCTGAATGCCGAAAGTGGCCCGCAATTCTTCGGGCCATCGACAGCATCTCTTGCACGCCCCTGTCGTTTTTTAAATAATTCTGCACCACCAAATTCAATGTATGTGCAAAACATGGGACGTGCTGGAATTTGCCCACATGTAATGCACACACAATATTGCTGGTGTTGTCCGATGTCACAAATCCCCAGGAGAGTCCAATTGGGGTAAGCCATTCTGCGATGATGTTCCTCAGTTTCCGTAAGAGGTTGTCAGCTGTGTGCCTCTTATGGAAAGCGGTGATACAAAGCGTAGCCTGCCTAGGAACGAGTTGGCATTTGCGAGATGCTGCTACTGGTGCCGCCGCTGCTGTTCTTGCTGCGGGAGGCAATACATCTACCCAGTGGGCTGTCACAGTCATATAGTCCTGAGTCTGCCCTGCTCCACTTGTCCACATGTCCGTGGTTAAGTGGACATTGGGTACAACTGCATATTTTAGGACACTGGTGACTCTTTTTCTGAGGTCTGTGTACATTTTCGGTGTCGCCTTCCTAGAGAAATGGAACCTAGATGGTATTTGGTACCGGGGACACAGTACCTCAATCAAGTCTCTAGTTGCCTCTGAATTATTGGTGGATACCGCTTTGCAGAAGGATGACTGCTGTGATATTTCATCTTCCTCGCAAAGGACTGTTGGACAGTCAATTGCTTACTGAAAGTAGTACAAGTGGTCTTCCGACTTCCCCTCTGGGATGACGATCGACTCCCAGCAGCAACAACAGCAGCGCCAGCAGCAGTAGTCGTTACACTCATGGATGCATCGGAGGAATCCCAGGCAGGAGAGGACTCGTCAGACTTGCCAGTGACATGGCCTGCAGGAATATTGGCTTTCCTGTGTAAGGTGGAAATTGACACTGAGGGAGTTGGTGGTGTGGTTTGCAGGAGCTTGGTTACAAAAGGAAGGGATTTAGTGGTCAGTGGACTGCTTCCGCTGTCATCCAAAGTTTTTGAACTTGTCACTGACTTATGATGAATGCGCTGCAGGTGACGTATAAGGGAGGATGTTCCGAGGTGGTTAACGTCCTTACCCCTACTTATTACAGCTTGACAAAGGCAACACACGGCTTGACACCTGTTGTCCGCATTTGTGTTGAAATAATTCCACACCGAAGAGGTGATTTTTTTGTGTATTTTGACCAGGCATGTCCATGGCTATATTCGTCCCACGGACAACAGGTGTATCCCCGGGTGCCTGACTTAAACAAACCACCTCACCATCAGAATCCTCCTTGTCAATTTCCTACCCCAGCGCCAGCAACACCCATATCCTCATCCTGGTGTACTTCAACAGTGACCTCTTCAATTTGACTATCAGGAACAGGACAGCGAGTGCTCCTTCCAGCACTTGCAGGGGGCGTGCAAATGGTGGAAGGCGCAAGCTCTTCCCGTCCAGTGTTGGGAAGGTCAGGCATCGCAACCGACACAATTGGACTCTCCTTGGGGATTTGTGATTTAGAAGAACGCACAGTTTTTTGCTGTGCTTTTGCCAGCTTAAGTCTTTGCATTTTTCTAGCGAGAGGATGAGTGCTTCCATCCTCATGTGAAGCTGAACCACTAGCCATGAACATAAGCCAGGGCCTCAGCCGTTCCTTGCCACTCCGTGTCGTAAATGGCATATTGGCAAGTTTACGCTTCTCATCAGATGCTTTCAATTTTGATTTTTGGGTCATTTTACTGAACTTTTGTTTTTTGGATTTTACATGCTCTCTACTATGACATTGGGCATCGGCCTTGGCAGACGACGTTGATGGCATTTCATCGTCTCGGCCATGACTAGTGGCAGCAGCTTCAGCACGAGGTGGAAGTGGATCTTGATCTTTCCCTATTTTAACCTCCACATTTATGTTCTCCATTTTTTAATGTGTGGAATTATATGCCAGTATCAATAGCAATGGCCTACTACTATATATACTGCGCACAACTGAAATGCACCAGTATACTTGACGACACAGAGGTAGGTAGAGCAGTGGCCTTCCGTACCGTACTGCTATATATACTGGTGGTCACTGTCAGCAAAACTCTGCACTGTACTCCTCCTATATAATATACTGGTGGTCCCCAGTGCCCACAATAAAGCAGTGTGAGCACAGATATATGCAGCACACTGAGCACAGATATGGAGTGTTTTTCAGGCAGACAATGTATACTGGTGGTCACTGGTCAGCAAAACTCTGCACTGTACTCCTCCTATATAATACAGCTGCTCCCCAGTCCCCACAATTAAGCAGTGTGAGCACAGATATATACAGCACACTGAACACAGATATGGAGTGTTTTTCAGGCAGACAACGTACACTGGTGGTCACTGGTCAGCAAAACTCTGCACTGTACTCCTCCTATATAATACAGCTGCTCCCCAGTCCCCACAATTAAGCAGTGTGAGCCCAGATATATGCAGCACACTGAGCACAGATATGGAGTGTTTTTCAGGCAGACAACGTATAATGGTTGTCACTGGTCAGCAAAACTCTGCACTGTACTCCTCCTATATAATACAGCTGCTCCCCAGTCCCCACAATTAAGCAGCGTTAGCCCATATATATGCAGCACACTGAGCACAGATATGGAGTGTTTTTCAGGCAGACAATGTATACTGGCGGTCACTGGTCAGCAAAACTCTGCACTGTACTCCTCCTATATAATACAGCTGCTCCCCAGTCCCCACAATTAAGCAGTGTGAGCACAGATATATGCAGCACACTGAGCACAGATATGGAGTGTTTTTCAGGCAGACAACGTATACTGGTGGTCACTGGTCAGCAAAACTCTGCACTGTACTCCTACTATATAATACAGCTGCTCCCCAGTCCCCACAATTAAGCAGTGTGAGCACAGATATATGCAGCACACTGAGCACAGATATGGAGTGTTTTTCAGGCAGACAACGTATACTTGTGGTCACTGGTCAGCAAAACTCTGCACTGTACTCCTCCTATATAATACAGCTGCTCCCCAGTCCCCACAATTAAGCAGTGTGAGCACAGATATATGCAGCACACTGAGCACAGATATGGAGTGTTTTTCAGGCAGACAACGTATACTGGTGGTCACTGGTCAGCAAAACTCTGCACTGTACTCCTCCTATATAATACAGCTGCTCCCCAGTCCCCACAATTAAGCAGTGTGAGCACAGATATATGCAGCACACTGAGCACAGATATGGAGTGTTTTTCAGGCAGACAACGTATACTGGTGGTCACTGGTCAGCAAAACTCTGCACTGTACTCCTCCTATATAATACAGCTGCTCCCCAGTCCCCACAATTAAGAAGTGTGAGCACAGATATATGCAGCACACTGAGCACAGATATGGAGTGTTTTTCAGGCAGACAACGTATACTGGTGGTCACTGGTTAGCTAAACTCTGCACTGTACTCCTCCTATATAATACAGCTGCTCCCCAGTCCCCACAATTAAGCAGTGTGAGCACAGATATATGCAGCACACTAAGCACAGATATGGAGTGTTTTTCAGGCAGACAACGTATACTGGTGGTCACTGGTCAGCAAAACTCTGCACTGTACTCCTCCTATATAATACAGCTGCTCCCCTGTCCCCACAATTAAGCAGTGTGAGCACAGATATATGCAGCACACTGAGCACAGATATGGAGTGTTTTTCAGGCAGACAACGTATACTGGTGGTCAATGGTCAGCAAAACTCTGCACTGTACTCCTCCTATATAATACAGCTGCTCCCCAGTCCCCACAATTAAGCAATAAGCACTGCAGTAGCACAAATATTATTAATAAACGGAGAGGACGCCAGCCACGTCCTCTCCCTAACATTTCCAATGCACGAGTGAAAATGCTGCTGCTTATATAGAATCCGAATCTTGCGAGAATCCGACAGCGGGATGATGACATTCGGGCGCGCTCGGATTAACCGAGCCATACGCGAGAATCCGAGTATGCCTCGGACCCGTGTAAAATGGGTGAAGTTCGGGGGGGTTCGGTTTCCGAGGAACCGAACCCGCTCATCACTGTTTGGATTCGGGTGTTTTTTTTTACAAAAACCTCTCAAAAACCGCTTTCTGTCACCAGGTACCAGTGAAAGACCACATCATGTATATAGGTGACAGATATAATGTTACATTGTGGGGGAATCCAGTATACGTTCTGTCACCAGGTACCAGTGAATGACCACATCATGTATATAGGTGACAGATATAAAGTTACATTGTGGGGGAATCCAGTATGCGTTCTGTCACCAGGTACCAGTGAATGACCCCATCATGTATATAGGTGACAGATATATCGTTACATTGTGGGGGAATCCAGTATACGTTCTGTCACCAGGTACCAGTGAATGACCACATCATGTATATAGGTGACAGATATAACGTTACATTGTGGGGGAATCCAGTATACGTTCTGTCACCAGGTACCAGTGAATGACCACATCATGTATATAGGTGACAGATATAACGTTACATTGTGGGGGAATCCAGTATACGTTCTGTCACCAGGTACCAGTGAATGACCACATCATGTATATAGGTGACAGATATAACGTTACATTGTGGGGGAATCCAGTATACGTTCTTTCACCAGGTACCAGTGAATGACCACATCATGTATATAGGTGACAGATATAACGTTACATTGTGGGGGAATCCAGTATACGTTCTGTCACCTGGTACCAGTGAATGACCACATCATGTATATAGGTGACATATATAAAGTTACATTGTGGGGGAATCCAGTATACGTTCTGTCACCAGGTACCAGTGAATGACCACATCATGTATATAGGTGACAGATATAAAGTTACATTGTGGGGGAATCCAGCATACGTTCTGTCACCAGGTACCAGTGAATGGCCACATCATGTATATACTTATACTGGTGGTCCCCAGTCCCCACAATGCAGCACACTAATCAGATATTTGCAGCACACTGAGCACAGATATGAAGCGTTTTCAGGCAGAGAACGTAGATATTTTCAGCACACTGAGCACAGATTATTTGCAGCACACTGAGCACAGATTACGGAGCTTTTCAGAGAGAGAACGCTGCCACGTCCTCTCCGTTCAATCTCCAATGCAGGAGTGAAAATGGCGGTGGCGCGCGGCTCTTTATATAGAATACGAATCTCGCGAGAATCCGACAGCGGGATGATGACGTTCAGGCGCGTTCTGGTTAGTGTAGGTGAGTGTGAGAAGCTTGAATTGGATTCTGAATGGGAAGGGTAGCCAGTGAAGGTCCTGCAAGAGAGGGGATGTGGATGTAGTACGTTTGGTGAGGAAGATGAGACGGGCAGCAGCATTGAGGATAGATTGAAGTGGAGAGAGGCATTTTTGAGTGAGGCCAGATAGGAGGAGATTGCAGTAATCCAATATGGAGATGACCAGTGAGTGGATGAGGGTCTTAGTAGCATCCTGGGATATTGGTATGCAACTTTATAACCTTTGTCTAGGACCCCCTTAGCTTCTGGACCTCATAACATTGTATCTCTTGCACCCACTATAGTTACGCCTATGTTTCCTTGCATGTCTAAGTCTGAAATTTGAAAGGGTATGGTTTTTAAAAGCAATAAATAGGATGTTTTGTCTTCAAAAGTGTTGCTCTAGTTGATCATTTGAGCACATACACACCAGGAAGTAGTAGCTTTACAAGTCACACTATGAGGAAACATTCTTATGTTAGAAAGGTAGTGTTCGTTCTGGTTCCGGGTTGATGGCGTGAGGCAGAAGATCCCAGAGCTCCGCCACAATCCGTCTGCATCGACCGTCTAAAGGCCTCTGACAGCCTCCATTTGCCCTGCACGGCATCCCCCCGCACCCGCAACCCTGATGGATCGCTTTGTGACACCCGTGACCGCGGCCGGCGCGCAGCCGCAGCGCCAAGAAAAACGCCGTGCGGCGGGGACTATGACCCCAGAGGTTGGCCCTGACCCAGTCTCCACAGCACCAAAGAAGGTGGCAGCAGTGACGGTGCCTCCATCGGAACGCACTGCCGACACTCCGGTTTCATATGCCGACGTGGTGGACGCCATCTGGTCCACCATGACCCCCCTCCTCTCTCAGGCAGTGTCTGACATTACACTGCAGCTGCAACAGCTGCAAAATCGTGTGTCCCGCACTGAAAACCAATTGGGAGCTGCCATGCATAATGTGGAGGAATTACAACAGGCTGTGAAGTCACTGACTTCAGACAATTATCATGTATGGAACAAACTCGATGATATTGAAAACAGATCGAGGAGAAATAATATCAGGCTTGTGGGCCTCCCTGAATCAGTCAAAGGACCAGCACTTGCCCATTTTGTCCGTACTACACTTCCCACCCTTCTAGGAATTGAACACGACTGTCGAGATCTGGTGATTGAGAGGGTGCACCATGTGGGCCCTGCCCCCACCCCGAATAAGTCTCGCCCGAGGGTCACGTTGTTTCGCTGTTTGAACTTTATACATAAGACTGCTTTCTGGTCTGCATCACGACGTATCAAAGACCTACAATGGGAGGGCCATAGGCTTTTTATTTTCCAGGACTACTCCGTGGAATTGACGAGGGCCCGGAAAGCATTCTCACCAATTTGCTCCCAACTTGTTGCAGAGGGCCTCAAGTTTGGCTTGCTCTATCCAGCCCGTTTACGTATCTATGATGGCTCCTCCTATAAAGACTTCCTCTCCCCAGCAGATGCCCATGCTTTTCTGAGCGAGCTCCCTCGACCCCCGGATACTGACATCAGCGACCCACCACCTACCTCATCCACCTGAAGGTTTTTCCTATCATAACTGTGCAACACTGCTTCCCAATGTTATGATGTCTCACAAGCCTTTGTTATGTAATGTTATGTTATTATATGATGCTTATCCTCCGCAGGGTCATGCTGCAACTTCATATTTTATGTTATTGTATCTCATCGATATTCACATGTTTTGTTATCTCGTAAAGCTCTCTAGTTTCTATTTCCAATGGCCCCAGTACATTTTAATGCTGAGACTGCCCAGGTTAATAGAAATGCTGGTTCTCTTATTATAACGGAGTATAGGTTTAATTATTTATCCTTCTATGCCTCTGTATATCATAGGGCCAACATCACTCGCTACATACCTTGCAAGCTTTATATATGTGCAGGACGAAGCCACTTTTTCCTTATATCTAGTGGATGTGGTTGGGCTGGCGGAGCTCCTCCCTCACACTCCACTACTGGTTGTTATGTTACTATGGTTTAAATTTCTTACTGTGCTAATTTGCTATAGGGGAAGTCCAGAGATCTCATGGTATGTAGAATCCTCACTGATCACTAACTCTTTGGACTCGTTATATAGGTGTCACAACTGAGGGCCTGAGCTGACGGAAGGCAGCCTCAGTTGTAGGGGCTGAGATGTACCGGAACCTGGAAGGTTGTATCAGACCCCTGGACATGTAAGTAACATGAAGAAAAAACGCCCGAAGGCGTGACCACGACAACTTGAGTAAAAGTCAATGATATTTATTTATGACAAACTCCATGCATCACAGTAGCAGTAAAAAGTAACATAAAAATCAGCAGAGAAATAATAATACAGTTCCTGGGTACTACAGGGTGGCAGGGGCCACAGAGCTCTGGTGGTATGAGACAGTTCTTATTATCTGCAAGTTGGAAAGTCCTTACCAGGCTCAACTGTAGCAATGAGGAAAGCCCAGGGTCGTACCAGCTGGTGTTCCAGGGAAAGCTGGACTGCTGTAGATAAAATGCTGCTGTGGGTACTGGTTAGAACCAGACAGGTGTTGGCACGGAGTGGATACTGGCTGGAACCAGTTAAATAATAAATAAAGCTTGAGAGTGATGCAATGTAGATGAAATGTAGAATTTGAGAGCGGAGAAATAATAATACCGGTGGAGAGTGGTAAACTGCAGAAAGGACACCGGCCCTTTAAGAGAAGCTGTACACTGCTGGAAGCTGAGCTGGAAGCAGGTGATGTTGTAGCTAGAAACAGGTGAGTCCAGAACGGATCGGAGAGTCAGGCTACACCGCAGATGGAATGCTGGTGCGGGTCTCTATAGCAGAAGTCTGGAGACAGGAGCTGGAACCTGGAAGACATTCACAGAAGAGAGACAAACTGGAACTAGGTTTGACAACCAAAGCACTGACGCCTTCCTTGCTCAGGCACAACCTATTTATACCTGCAGCAAGGAAGGCATTGGCTAGGCAATTATGCAAATTAATAATACTGACAACGGATTGGTAGGAAAGATCAGCTGACAGAATCCAAGATGGCTGCGCCCATGCAGACACTTGGAGGGAAGTTTGGATTGTAATCCATGTGGTCTGGAAAACAGTAATGGTGGCGCCGGCCACCGGAGACAGGAGACGTCAGGCTGACAGATGCACATCCGACCACGCGGACACAGCGGAGGCCGCGGCTGACGTAATCGCCACTCTGAATGCAGAAGCTCAGGGACGGCGGCGGAGGCCGCGGGAGACGCCATGCCAGATGTATAAGGCGTTACTGTGACTGCGTCCAGAGAGACAGGAGAGGATGCGGGAATGTGCACCTCAGGATAACAGATGGGATCCGGTCCTGGAGCGCTGAGCCAGCCTTAGGAGGCATCTGATAGGTAAGAAATGGCGTCCTGATACCCGGATCGTGACAGCACCCCCCCTTTAGGAGTGGCCCCAGGACACTTCTTTGGCTTTTGAGGAAACTTGGAATGGAATCTCCGGACCAAGGCAGGAGCATGGACATCAGAAGCATTGGTCCAAGAACGTTCCTCAGGGCCATAACCCTTCCAGTCAATAAGATACTGAAGTTGACCGTAACGGTGACGTGAGTCCAGGATATTGGCTACTTCATACTCAACGCCTCGTTGAGTTTGGACTTTCGGAGTTGGAGGAAGTGAGGAATGAAACCGATTCAAGATTAGCGGTTTCAACAGGGAAACATGGAATGTCCTGGGTATTTTTAAGAAGGGAGGCAACTGGAGTCTGTAAGCAACAGGATTGATGACTTGATCAATTTTAAAAGGACCGATGTAGCGAGGTGCAAACTTCATACTGGGAACTCTTAACCTCAAATTCTTCGTGGATAACCATACCCGATCACCCACCTTGAGAGCAGGAACTGCCCGACGCTTCTTATCCGCAAACTTCTTGTACCTGAACGATGCCTTGAGCAGAGCAGATCGTACGCTCTTCCAGATATTGGCAAACTGATGCAAGGTGATATCCACTGCGGGAACAGAAGTTGCTGGAAGCGGTTGGAACTCAGGGACTTTAGGGTGGAATCCAAAGTTGGTGAAGAATGGTGTTGAAGAAGATGAAGAATGATACTGGTTGTTATGACAGAACTCGGCCCAGGGAAGTAATTGAACCCAGTCATCTTGAGAGGAGGACACATAGATGCGGAGGAAGGACTCCAAGTCCTGATTCACCCTCTCAGTTTGACCATTGGTCTGAGGATGGTAAGCCGTGGAAAACTTTAGCTTGACTTGGAGGACTTGACATAAACTTCGCCAGAATTTGGCTGTGAATTGAACTCCTCGATCTGAGATAATTTCTTCTGGAAGACCGTGGAGTCGAAAGATCTCTTGTATGAATACTTGAGCCAACTTGGAAGCTGACGGAAGACCGGTGAGAGGAATGAAGTGTGCCATCTTGGTGAACCGGTCAACTACCACCCAGATGGTATTAAACTTGTTGCACATGGGCAAATCTGTAATAAAATCCATCGACAAATGGGTCCATGGTCGACGGGGAACAGATAGTGGAACCAGTTGCCCCGCAGGCGACTGGCGGGATACTTTATGTTGAGCACACTTTGGGCAAGATGCAATAAACTCCAAAACGTCCTTTTTCAGAGTTGGCCACCAATAGGACCTAGAGATAAACTCCAGGGTTTTTTGGATACCTGTATGTCCGGCAAAGCGGGAAGCATGGGCCCAATGCAAGAGCTTCTTCCTTAGTGTCGGCTTCACAAAACTTTTCCCTGATGGGGGCGTAGAGTCCATCCCTACCGTGGAGAATGCCAACGGATTTATAATAGGATGCTTGTCTGAAGACTCTGACTCATTTTCTTGCTCCCATGAGCGGGAAAGTGCATCGGCCTTGCGATTCTGAGAGCCCGGACAGAACTGGAGTTTAAAGTCGAACCTGGAAAAGAAAAGTGCCCATCTGGCCTGACGAGGGTTGAGACATTGTGCGCCTTTCAGATATAGAAGGTTCTTGTGGTCTGTAAGGATGGTGATAGAATGAGAAGCTCCCTCCAACAGATATCTCCACTCCTCTAGAGCGAGCTTGATGGCTAGCAACTCCTGGTCGCCAATGGCATAGTTGCGCTCCGCTGGGGAGAACTTCCGTGAGAAGAAACTGCAAGGATGTAAATGCCCATCTTTAGCCCTCTGAGATAACACCGCTCCTACTCCAACGGAGGAGGCATCCACCTCTAAGATGAAAGGAGAGTCGATGTCAGGCTGTTTCAGGACAGGCGCAGAGATAAACCTCTGTTTTAAAAGATGAAAAGCTTGCATGGCTTCTTCAGACCACTTGGACGGGTTAGCACCCTTCTTGGTGAAAGCAGTAATAGGCGCCACAATGGTGGAAAAGTCTCGTATAAACTTTCGGTAATAATTGGCGAACCCTAAGAACCTCTGGACCCCTTTGAGGGTTAAGGGTACCGGCCAATTCTGGATTGCTTGTAGTTTCTCAGGATCCATCTCTAGTCCGGAACCGGACACAATGTACCCTAGAAACGGAATGGAGTTGACTTCAAAGACGCATTTCTCTAATTTGCAATAGAGATGATTGACACGGAGACGGGACAGAACCTCCTTTACCCAAAAACGATGTTCCTCTAAATTGTTGGCAAAAATGAGGATATCATCTAGATAGACCACGACATGACGGTATAGAATGTCTCTGAAGATCTCATTGACGAAATGCTGGAAGACAGCTGGAGCATTGCTCAATCCGAAGGGCATGACGAGGTACTCATAATGTCCGTCACGGGTGTTAAATGCGGTCTTCCACTCGTCACCCTCACGGATCCGGATGAGATTGTATGCACCTCTCAAGTCCAGCTTTGTAAAGTTGGTAGCTCCGCTAACTCTGTCAAAGAGCTCAGTAATCAGGGGTAAAGGATAACGGTTCTTGATGGTAATGTCGTTCAAACCTCTGTAGTCGATGCACGGCCGCAGACCACCATCTTTCTTTTTTACAAAAAAGAAGCCTGCGCCGGCTGGAGAAGAAGAAGGTCGAATGAACCCCTTTGCTAGGTTCTCTTTAATGTATTCCTCCATAGAATGCGTCTCAGGCAGAGACAACGGATAAGTTCGGCCTCGAGGTGGAACCTTCCCTGGAACGAGATCAATCGGGCAGTCCCATTCTCTATGAGGAGGAAGGATATCAGCAGAAGCTTTACTGAACACATCAGTGAAATCTTGATATGGAGGAGGTGGAACATCAGACGACCTGGGGGAGGAAGAACAGACAGGCAACACTTTAAACAAACATGTCTCAGCACAGGAGGGACCCCATGCCAGAATTTGCGTAGTCGTCCAATCAATTGTAGGATTGTGAAGACGGAGCCATGGAAGGCCCAGGACCACAGGATGTGTGGCTCTTGGAATCACTAAAAGTGAAATAAGTTCGGAATGAAGAACTCCCACTCTCAGACGAACTGGTAGAGTCCTTAGAGCAATAACAGTATCAAAAATTTTACTGCCATCCACGGCAGTTAAGGAAAAGGAGGAAGGAAGTCTCTCGGTGGGTAGGGACCACCGTTTAACATAGGCTTCAGTAATAAAGTTCCCAGCTGCTCCGGAATCAAGGAGGGCAATGACGTTCCGATAACGTTGAGCAACTTGAAGCGAGACTGGGAGATTACAATCATGAGGAGATGGAGAGGAGATCATTACTCCTAGCCGGCCCTCTCCTGGGCGAGCTAGGGTTTGGAGTTTTCCCGGACGTTCGGGACAGGCATTGATGGTGTGAGACGGAGCTGCACAGTAAAGACAAAGAGACTCAGAGAGACGTCTTCGGCGCTCAGCAGGAGTTAAACGGGAACGGCCAATTTGCATGGGTTCATCTTTAGTTGGTGACAGTTGGCGAGGAGGAGGAGCAGAAGATTTTGGAGCAAATGATCTTCCACGCTCAATTGCTCTCTCTCTGAAACGTAAGTCAACTTTCGTACAAAGTGAGATTAGCTCATCTAACTTGGAGGGTAAGTCTCTGGTAGCTAACTCATCTTTAATACGCTCGGATAAACCATGCCAGAATGCAGCATACAGGGCCTCATCATTCCATGCCAGTTCAGATGCCAGGATCTGGAACTGTATAAGATATTGTCCTACAGTACGTGATCCCTGGCGTAAACGGAGAATCTCAGACGAAGCTGAAGTTACCCGCCTGGCTCGTCGAAGATGCGCCTGAATGTTGACACGAATGCAGTGTAAGAAGATAGCAGGGTGTCGGACCTCTCCCATAACGGTGATGCCAAGTCAAGGGCGGAGCCACTGAGAAGAGAGATGACGTAGGCAATTTTTGTACGGTCACTGGGAAAATTGCCAGGTTGTAGCTCAAACTGAATCTCACACTGGTTGAGAAATCCCCTGCAGAATCTTGGAGATCCGTCAAATTTTGCTGGCATTGGAAGATGAAGACGTGGAGCAGAAACGGGTAAGGTGGGTGGGGTTATAGTTGGAGTCACTGTGGTTGACGCCCCAGATGCGTCTGATCCACGGAGAGTTGTCTGAATCCCATCCAGCCGAGTAGAGAGATCCTGGAGACAGCGGATGATGTGGCCCTGTGCAGCCTCCTGATGTTCAAGTCGGGCTGCCAGTTCTTGCATCGGCCTGGCCGCTTGATCCTGGTCTCCGGCTGGATTCATTAGGTCAGTGCTTACTGTCACAACTGAGGGCCTGAGCTGACGGAAGGCAGCCTCAGTTGTAGGGGCTGAGATGTACCGGAACCTGGAAGGTTGTATCAGACCCCTGGACATGTAAGTAACATGAAGAGAAACCGCCCGAAGGCGTGACCACGACAACTTGAGTAAAAGTCAATTATATTTATTTATGACAAACTCCATGCATCACAGTAGCAGTAAAAAGTAACATAAAAATCAGCAGAGAAATAATAATACAGTTCCTGGGTACTACAGGGTGGCAGGGGCCACAGAGCTCTGGTGGTATGAGACAGTTCTTATTATCTGCAAGTTGGAAAGTCCTTACCAGGCTCAACTGTAGCAATGAGGAAAGCCCAGGGTCGTACCAGCTGGTGTTCCAGGGAAAGCTGGACTGCTGTAGATAAAATGCTGCTGTGGGTACTGGTTAGAACCAGACAGGTGTTGGCACGGAGTGGATACTGGCTGGAACCAGTTAAATAATAAATAAAGCTTGAGAGTGATGCAATGTAGATGAAATGTAGAATTTGAGAGCGGAGAAATAATAATACCGGTGGAGAGTGGTAAACTGCAGAAAGGACACCGGCCCTTTAAGAGAAGCTGTACACTGCTGGAAGCTGAGCTGGAAGCAGGTGATGTTGTAGCTAGAAACAGGTGAGTCCAGAACGGATCGGAGAGTCAGGCTACACCGCAGATGGAATGCTGGTGCGGGTCTCTATAGCAGAAGTCTGGAGACAGGAGCTGGAACCTGGAAGACATTCACAGAAGAGAGACAAACTGGAACTAGGTTTGACAACCAAAGCACTGACACCTTCCTTGCTCAGGCACAACCTATTTATACCTGCAGCAAGGAAGGCATTGGCTAGGCAATTATGCAAATTAATAATACTGACAACGGATTGGTAGGAAAGATCAGCTGACAGAATCCAAGATGGCTGCGCCCATGCAGACACTTGGAGGGAAGTTTGGATTGTAATCCATGTGGTCTGGAAAACAGTAATGGCGGCGCCGGCCACCGGAGACAGGAGACGTCAGGCTGACAGATGCACATCCGACCACGCGGACACAGCGGAGGCTGCGGCTGACGTAATCGCCACTCTGAATGCAGAAGCTCAGGGACGGCGGCGGAGGCCGCGGGAGACGCCATGCCAGATGTATAAGGCGTTACTGTGACTGCGTCCAGAGAGACAGGAGAGGATGCGGGAATGTGCACCTCAGGATAACAGATGGGATCCGGTCCTGGAACGCTGAGCCAGCCTTAGGAGGCATCTGATAGGTAAGAAATGGCGTCCAGATACCCGGATCGTGACAATAGGACTGTCATGTTATGTTTTGTGTTTGTCTCCCCCCCGCCTTTCCTCCCCCTCTTTCCTCACAACCCTCCCCCCTCCCGCAGCATTAGCCTATGCATTACTGCATTATTTAGGTGTTAAACGCTATGGTATCACTTTGGCCCCCTACCCCGTGCCATGCCCACTTTGACGCTTGGCTCGCGGAATGTGGGCGGGTTCAACTCACCAGCGAAACGTAGGAAGATCCTCATCTATCTCAACAAACAAAACGTTGACATAGCATTCCTACAAGAGTCCCATCTAGTTCCCGCTGAAGTAGCAAAATTAAACGTGTTAGGCTGGGCTGTTCTAGGTTCTAGTTCCTATAATTCTAAGGCCAGGGGTGTAATCATTCTAATCAAAAAGCATATTCCCTATGAAGATCTAACGATTTGTCCTGATACATCAGGTAGGACAGTGCTGCTGACCCTTAAGATTTACGGACAGCCCCTGACACTTTGTAATGTATACGCACCATCAACCTATACCAAGAGATTTCTTCAATCACTTATTGCCTTACTGACCCCACACCTTTCCTCCTCTATCATATTATGAGGAGACTTTAATCTGGTAATGTCCCTCCTGTTATATAGATCATCCACCCCTTCTAATGGCCTGACCCTCCCTTACCTGGGCATGTCTTTACTCGCAGATAGACTCTCATTGGTGGATGTTTGGAGGGCCCTCCATCCCACTGATAGGGAGTATACCTGCCTATCCTCAGCACATCACACCCTGTACCGAATTGATTACATATTCACATCCCACACCCTCTTTCCTAGCATAGTGGATGCTCTCATTGCTCCAATATCCCTCTCAGATCATGCCCTTGTGACAATCTCTATCCAAATCTCGGAGCGCCAGGATTCCCCCAGGCTGTGGAAATTCCCCTCCTACTTATCCAAGTCGTTGAAATTCAGAAATAGACTTGAAGCTGCCTGGGAAACATATGCCTTGGATAATGCATTACATGCAGACTCTGACCCCATGCTCTTCTGGTTATCTGCCAAATCCGTACTGCGGGGGGAGATAATATCTTATGTGGCCAATTCACGTAGAAAACACACTGAACACTACTTGGAGTTCCAGACAGCCCTGACCTCAGCCTTTCAGCAGTTCAAATCCACGCCAAATGATGTCACTAAACATAAGTATCTCTTGGCAAAAACACACTTTGACGAATTTCTGTTGACACTTGGAGATAAATACATGTTCAATGTCAGCTATCGGTTTCACAAATTTGGAAACAAGACGGGTAAGTTGCTTTCTAACCTCTTGCGTGGCTCTCACCCTCCCCTGACCACACGACCACTGATGACAGACTCGGGCAGACTGACTGCCACTAATGCAGAAATCTCTGCAGTCATGCGCTCCTTTTACACAGATCTCTATTCCCCTACGGTTCCCCGTCCTCCCCCCCCCCCAGACTCCCTTGGAGACCCTGCTTCTCCTGATACTTGGGACTCCTTGCCGACACCTAAACTGCCTTTGGAGCTTAGTCAATCTTTGACATCCCCGATTACCCTGGAGTAGATCCGCCAGACTATTGGTCATTTCAAGCGAGACAAAGCCCCGGGTCCCGATGGTTTCTCTGCTGATTTTTACAAGATGCTTTTGCCAAAAATTGAGACCCCATTGATGCATGCGCTTAATTCTATGCTTACATCATGGACTCTCCCTCTACATTTTAACTCGGCCATCCTTAAGGTTTTACCAAAACCGGGCAGCGACCTCACCCTCCCGGGATCTTACCGTCCCATCTCCCTACTAAACCTTGATTACAAGCTGCTGACCAAAATTCTGGCTGATCGTTTAAAATTGCTCCTTCCCCATATCATTCACCCAGATCAAGCGGGCTTTATATGGGGCAGACATTCGGAAGTCAATGTCAGACGTGTGTTGTCAGCGGTACAGGCATCCTCCGCCTCCTCTGACCCCGCTTATATCCTTTCCCTCGACGCGGAGAAGGCGTTTGATCTGGTAGAATGGCCCCATCTGCACCACTCCCTAGCACGCTTTGGATTCTCGTCGGAGTTTATAGAATGGATTAAACTCCTATACACTCATCCCGAAACCCAGGTATCCTGCAACTGTGTCTTGTCTGCTCCCTTCCCAATTGGCAGGGGTACACGGCAGGGATTCCCATTGTCTCCATTATTGTTCGATATAGCTCTGGAACCGCTGGCGATAGCCTTGCGAGTATCCAGGAGTTTCCAGGGAGTACGGATTGGAGATGTGGAGCTCAAGGTGGCGTTATTCGCAGACGATATGCTTCTTTTCATTTCCAACCCTGACGTCTCCATCCCAGAGATTCTCCGCTTAATATCGTCCTTTGGGAAAACCTCGGGCTATCGTATCAATGTTTCCAAATCTGAGTTGCTACCCCTGGGAACCCCCCAAGCACCCACCACCCAACCCGCCTCTACTTTGACGCTGACTTTTAAGACTGCTCTGGATAAAATCTCTTACTTAGGTATACAAATCCCCTCAGACTTATCCACCTTGTACGAGACCAACTTCACACCCATGCTACATAAACTTACCACCACCCTTGACACTTGGAAACTTTTGCCCCTCTCACTTTTGGGCCGAGTGGCTGTTCTTCAAAGTGTGTTTTTCCCACGTTTATATTATCTCATGCAAATGTTACCCATCCGCCTTCACACGAGGGACCTGGCCTACATTCGCAAGATCCTTACCAAATTTCTTCAAAAAACTGACTGCTCCCAGAACTGCGGGGGGAGTCGGCTTGCCTGACTTCCTCTCATACTCCTTGTCTGCCCTTTTTCGTTGGGCTGCTGACTGGCTAACGGAAGGCTACGCTTTCACAGACCCCGCTCTAGATGAGGCCATGTTCTCTCCCTTTTCTCCCAGCGCACTCCTGCACTCTGCCCCGAAATCTATCCCTCCTCACATTCTTAGCTCCCCACTATTCCATGATATCTACTATGCATGGCTTAAGATAAACAAACTGCTTCACAGGAATCACAGGTTCACAATGCAAGTTCCTCTCTGGGGTAATCCTGCGTTCCCTCCATCTCTTACAAACTCTACCTTTAAACTCTGGAGGGCTAAGGGGCTGTCATGTTCCTCCAAGGTCTATGACCCGGGAGGACATTTTGTCTTATTCTCTCACCTCCAGGATAAGTACGACATCCCACAATCACATTTCTACATGTATTTACAAGCTCGGCAGTACCTTTCCTCCATTCTCCATTCTATGGGTCACACCTCACCCCCATCTAGCCCCCCAGATCCTTTACAATCAGTGATATCCTTGTGTGAACGTTTACCTTTTCGCACCAGGATGCTGTACAACCTCCTCACTGACATAACCTCGTCACCTAGATGGTCCATGTTACTCTCGCAATGGCAGAAAGATATTCCCTCCCTGACTGACTTCACAGCTCTAAGCACATATTATTGCTCCACTATGAAAGTCCTGTCCTCTGCTTATGTAACCTCCATCCACATAATGGGATATACAAGAAAGAAGCAGAGTATATATACAGTATGTACTGTATAATATAACGTACTGTTTATTATTTAAAGTTGTATATTAAATGTCTTATTGTTCAAATATACATAAGAAATGTACACGAGCAGAGAAGGTGCCAGAGACTTTTCTAGAAACTCCCTGTGCAGTTAGAAATAACTGCCATGAGCCCTGAGCAGGGGGGAGGAGCCTGCAACAGGCATCAGTTGAGGAGATTGTAGAGGTACCTGAGGAGAGCGGTACCTCAGGAGCTGAGGAGAGGATTTTACCTCATGTGAGAGAAGGAGTTCGTGCTCTCAGGAGAGGAAACAGGTCCTGTATGTAAAGAGACAGGACACTTGCAGCTTGAGGCAGCGGGAGAAGGAGCAGCAGTATAGGCAGCAGTACTGACAAGTATCAGTGACAGCCAGAAAAGTGCTCAGAGGACAAGGGTGTGGAGAGGCATCAGCGTTCAGGTGCCTGCATTTCCCTTCTAGAGGAGGCTGTACAGTAAGTTGTGGGAGCTACACAGCTAATTAATGAAGATGACCAGTGCTGCATAAAGGAGAGGTCTGTACGAACTCACTGCACATCTCACACATCCAGACACAGATAGTAACGGGTTGGCCGGCGGTTACCTGTTTTTACCAGCAGAATTCAGTAGGCTTATAACTTGTGACTGAGCCAGCACATTGTGACAGGGTTATACACTACTCTGCTGCACAGCCTGCATGTAATATAGCCCTCCACTGACTGAGTAACGGGGCTTCCAGCCACCTGTAACACAGGACAGAAGGGATAGACAGAGCTGCACATTACAGTAATATGAAAAAGAAGGGAAAACAGCTGATCTAGTTATCACCTGAAGTGAAGCAAAGAACTTACAGTATACTAGGCGCTTCACAGCAACTTTATTACATACATCTTATTTCCAAAGACAAATCCGTGGGACTACATCAAACTACATCAGGAGCCATACGACAACAGTCCATCTAACGAGGAACCTATTTCAGTCAGGAAAGGGAGTGGAGAGCTCATTAAATATACAAATAATATATATGCATATATATGATCTACTAACTTCATATCTGAGAACCAAGTACATTGGGCATGATAATTACCAGTCCAAACATAAGTAACTGACCAAGTATAAATGAGCTTGACATGTGGTAAGGAATGTAACCACTCACAGTATGTCTCCATGACTGAAAATAATTTAGGATGGTTTCTTTTACAAGGGGCGTGATATGTATTAACTGAAGATGTGTTGTGTTAATGTTGTAAACGTGTAAGGGAAAAACTGTACCTGTTGTAAACTAGACATAGCAGTAAATTCATGCAATAGTTGTACATAGATATATACTTTAAACTGGTTTAACCACATTGGATAGCACTGAGTTACTGAGGTGACCCCTAGATATATAAATGTAGGTCGCTGTTGTGTAATATAATTCTATTGCCTTATTTCCTCAGTCCTACCCAAATTTAAAGGATTGTACCCACATTGTGTTGAAAGCTGTATCTATCTTTCACTTACTGAGGGTTTCATGTGGGTACGGTGAACCAGGGGAGTCGTAACCAAAAGACATTAATAAATCTATTCATGAAAATACAAGAGAGATTGCAAGTGGTTATCTATGTAACAATATATGTTAAATGAAATATACATAGTATCTTGGCATTAATGTAAACAATATTCATAGTTGGGTTTTCCCAAGTAGGCCCCATGAAATATAAATACTTGGGTGGAGGCACATCATTTTAAAGGTAGCTCATTTGTTAAATTTGTAACTCATTAGCCTGGTTATATGAAGAATGGGTTACATATGGAGGCACTGCTGAGATATAGCAAAATCTCAATAACTGTTTACCATCCAGGTGTCAGCAGCCATTATCCACAGTTATTTTGTGTAGTTAATTTTCAAATTTCACATCATGGGAAATACAAAAAAGAACAGGGAGGAGCGCAGTATAACAACTTTAGCTGCCACAATTGGGGGTGCTGGAACCTATAACAAACAAGCAGACAATAAGGTACAATACGTAGATGAAGGGGATGTGCTGAAACATGGGGAAAAATCTATTTTACATTTTAAAGGAAGAAAAGATGAGAGAGATTCCCCCGTTGTCACAGTAGTGACTGACAAGAGAAATAAAAGATCAAAGGGCAAGAAATTAAAATTTAAACTTAACGAAGATAGTGATGGAAGTGTTAGTGAGGAATTTTTCGAAATCATCACTAACAAGGATGACAAAGTATCAGAGTATCAGACAGTACTCCCACCAGATGAGAGGGAACCCATGGGAGCAGATATTGTGACAGAAGTCAGTGTGAAAGGAAAAGAGGATACAATTATAGTAAAGAAGAAAGAGAAAAAGAATAACAGAGAAGTGAAAAGAGAAGAAGTGAGATATAAACTGGACAACAACAATAGTGATACAAGTGTCATGGAAGAAATAGCTAATCCTATGGTTAATAGTAAAATTGGAGAAGAAACAGAAGAAATGGTAGCTCAACAACAGGAAGAAAGAGTTCTAAAGTATATAAAGGCTCCTGCACCATTTGACTTGAAGAGAAAAGATGATGGTAGGGACACTAAGAAGAAAGATAACAACAGGACAAATAGTGTCCCTTGTTCAGTTATTGTAATGTCTATTCATGACACGTTGGAAGAGCCAGAGAAGGAGGTTACGAGTAAAAAGGAAGTGAAGTTGAAGGAAATGGACAAAGACACTAGAGACAAGAAAATTATTGAAGCTATGGGAATAATATACATGGACATGAGAGAACATGAAGAGCTATTAAGGGATAGACCAAATGATGTAAGTTACATGGCAGAGCTAATAGAACACATAGCAGGTATACGGTTAAACCATATTAAATGGCTTACCACTCTTCTTCAGGAAGAAGTAAAAAGGAATAGAAGATCTGATGGGACTGAACTGCAAAAGAAACTTGATGAAGTTCAGAGGAATAACTGTCAATTTATGGAACAAAATAAAGAACTGCATAGGGAGATTTGTGGGTTAAAGCAAGACCTGAAAATCTTGCTCCAAAGGCAGATAGAGGAAGATGCACATCATAAGCAGAGATTTCAGCAAGAAGAGAAAAGGATGCACTCTTTGGAATCTCAAGTGACAGAGATGTCCAAACTTTTAGGAGCAGCTGAAACAACCCAACACCAGGACAAGATTACTATTAAACAACTGCAAAACCAACTAGTGCAGCTAGAGACAGAGTACAAAACCATTGCTGCTACTACTACTACATCCATAACTAAAGACACTGAAGAAATGGCACTCTCACATAAAGTCTTGGCTGATACCCTGAATGTGAGAATAAATGATAGAAGGAATGAATTGGGGGAGATAAAAAGTACCACCCCGAAGATAGTGGGTACAGTTATATGGTTTCATGTAAGAAAAGGCTATGGTTTCCTGAAAAGGCATGACACCAAAGGTGATGTGTTTGTCCACTGGACTGCTATCATAAGAAATAACCCCTTGAAGCGTCTGCACAGTGTTGAAGTCGGCGAATGTGTAGAGTTTGATGTAGTGGAAGGAGAAAAGGGAGCGCGAGCAGCCAATGTGACTGGCCCTTGTGGGGTACCAGTGAAGGGAAGCCATTTTGCTCCAAATCGACATTTTTGTTGCAATTGTGTCTGTCATTCAAAAAAGAGAGAAGTTGGGGGAGGGCAACATGTAGATGTCAATCAAAACAATGAAGATGAGAAGAAAAATAAAACATCCTTTTCTATGAGACAAATGTGGCATAGACGTACAGTTCCATTACATTACCAACATCATTTCAGAGGGAAAAACAAAACAAACCGGGCAGCAGATCCTCCTGATGGAGATTTAGAGCAAGAGAAACCAACACATTACAAATCTTCACCACAGCAAGAAAACTCTCAAACTTATTTTCCACGAATACTTCAGCTACTACCTCCGCAATATCCCATCCTGAGTAAAGTCCAAGAAGAATCTAATAGCTCAGGGGTAGAAGGAAAAGATGGACTGGTACAACAGGATTCTCTCCAGAAATAAATAATAGTAGAGGATTCTAAAATAAACCCCCCCCCCCAAAAAAAACCCCATCACTGATGAAAGAAAAGGGGGCTCTGTAGTCCACTCCCTACCTAGTTGGCCAGCAGTTAAGATGATTGAGTTAAATTGGCTTGCTAGTAGTTTTGAATGAGGTGTGCATAAAAATATAAAAGTAAAAAGAATAAGATGAATGTTCAAAATATTGTTTCTATGGTTTTGGTGTAGTTGGTGATCTGGCTACTTAATATGCAATATTATTGGTGCACCAGATCACCAGGGGGAGAATGTAACCTCCATCCACATAATGGGATATACAAGAAAGAAGCAGAGTACATATACAGTATGTACTGTATAATATAACGTACTGTTTATTATTAAAAGTTGTATATTAAATGTCTTATTGTTCAAATATACATAAGAAATGTACACGAGCAGAGAAGGTGCCAGAGACTTTTCTAGAAACTCCCTGTGCAGTTAGAAATAACTGCCATAAGCCCTGAGCAGGGGGGAGGAGCCTGCAACAGGCATCAGTTGAGGAGATTGTAGAGGTACCTGAGGAGAGCGGTACCTCAGGAGCTGAGGAGAGGATTTTACCTCATGTGAGAGACGGAGTTCGTGCTCTCAGGAGAGGAAACAGGTCCTGTATGTAAAGAGACAGGACACTTGCAGCTTGAGGCAGCGGGAGAAGGAGCAGCAGTATAGGCAGCAGTACTGACAAGTATCAATGACAGCCAGAAAAGTGCTCAGAGGACAAGGGTGTGGAGAGGCATCAGCGTTCAGGTGCCTGCATTTCCCTTCTAGAGGAGGCTGTACAGTAAGTTGTGGGAGCTACACAGCTAATTAATGAAGATGACCAGTGCTGCATAAAGGAGAGGTCTGTACGAACTCACTGCACATCTCACGCATCCAGACACAGATAGTAACGGGTTGGCCGGCGGTTACCTGTTTTTACCAGCAGAATTCAGTAGGCTTATAACTTGTGACTGAGCCAGCACATTGTGACAGGGTTATACACTACTCTGCTGCACAGCCTGCATGTAATATAGCCCTCCACTGACTGAGTAACGGGGCTTCCAGCCACCTGTAACACAGGACAGAAGGGATAGACAGAGCTGCACATTACAGTAATATGAAAAAGAAGGGAAAACAGCTGATCTAGTTATCACCTGAAGTGAAGCAAAGAACTTACAGTATACTAGGCGCTTCACAGCAACTTTATTACATACATCTTATTTCCAAAGACAAATCCGTGGGACTACATCAAACTACATCAGGAGACATACGACAACAGTCCATCTAACGAGGAACCTATTTCAGTCAGGAAAGGGAGTGGAGAGCTCATTAAATATACAAATAATATATATGCATATATATGATCTACTAACTTCATATCTGAGAACCAAGTACATTGGGCATGATAATTACCAGTCCAAACATAAGTAACTGACCAAGTATAAATGAGCTTGACATGTGGTAAGGAATGTAACCACTCACAGTATGTCTCCATGACTGAAAATAATTTAGGATGATTTCTTTTACAAGGGGCGTGATATGTATTAACTGAAGATGTGTTGTGTTAATGTTGTAAACGTGTAAGGGAAAAACTGTACCTGTTGTAAACTAGACATAGCAGTAAATTCATGCAATAGTTGTACATAGATATATACTTTAAACTGGTTTAACCACATTGGATAGCACTGAGTTACTGAGGTGACCCCTAGATATATAAATGTAGGTCGCTGTTGTGTAATATAATTCTATTGCCTTATTTCCTCAGTCCTACCCAAATTTAAAGGATTGTACCCACATTGTGTTGAAAGCTGTATCTATCTTTCACTTACTGAGGGTTTCATGTGGGTACGGTGAACCAGGGGAGTCGTAACCAAAAGACATTAATAAATCTATTCATGAAAATACAAGAGAGATTGCAAGTGGTTATCTATGTAACAATATATGTTAAATGAAATATACATAGTATCTTGGCATTAATGTAAACAATATTCATAGTTGGGTTTTCCCAAGTAGGCCCCATGAAATATAAATACTTGGGTGGAGGCACTTCATTTTAAAGGTAGCTCATTTGTTAAATTTGTAACTCATTAGCCTGGTTATATGAAGAATGGGTTACACTTATTTACAGGAAGTCCATCTCCGGACCCTACAAAGGGCCTATGTCCCTCAAATCCACCATGCTCGATACAACCCCCTGATATTATTGGAATGCCCTAAATGCGGTTACCACTCAGCAACTTTCTACCACAATTTCTGGGAATGTGGGCACATTAGGAAATTTTGGGGAAAGGTACTCTCCTGTATCAACACTCTACTTCACACCCGAGTCACACCCGACCCTTTAACTTGTTTATGTGCGAATTTCTCTCAGTTGGACTTGGGTACTCAAGGAAAAAGACACATACCATTGCTGACCATATTGGTCACAGTGTCCAAAAAGATCATTCTCACCCACTGGGTCTCCAAATCGAAACCTTCACTATCGGAAGTACACAGGAAAATGTTACAAATATTATATTTTGATCGTAGATCTGCATTGGTAAACATAGAAACTGATGTTGTTAAATTCTATACTAGATGGGAAAAATATATTGACTCACTCCCTCTTTCCACGCAAGCTCACATATTCACGGTCTTCGAATCGACTGAATGGTACCTGCTCCGTCAGCTCTCGCTACAGCCTCCATCACCATAGTTGAACACCTGAACTAGCAACACCCCCACCCTCCCCTCCCCTCTCTACCCCTCATGTGTGTCCCTCCCCCAGGTTTAGTTTAGTATAGTTTAATTGATATAACAGGTTTATTATTATACTGAAATGCATTATCTGTTTTTTCAAGGCATCTATGGAAGGCCTCACCCTCGGAGTCTTAAAATATGACCATTAGTTTGTCTCTGTTATTTTGACTTGGGGCCTGTCTTAACTACCTCTACACTGTATGCAATCTTATTGCTTGTCACTACTGTTCCTGCTACTCATTTCGTCCACATGTCACCTGCCTTACATGCCTGTTGTACCTTCTATACCTGATGCCTTATTACTTTGTTAAACTGCAAAATCTCAATAAAACAGATTTATTAAAAAAAAAAGAAAGGTAGTGCTCATCATGGTTTTCCATTCTGTTTACTTGGCAGGCACTCCTGGAGTCACATCACTGCTACGACCTCCAACCCCGATACCAAGTGCGCTACTGCACATGTGCAATGTTTCTGCAGGTCTTATCTGTTTGTACTCCACCGTGTGGGCCACACAAACTACACTCTGACACCACACCAATTACAGTTAAAGGGCCACTGCCACCATTGTATATATATATGCAGAGTGGCACTACTGTGGACATTATTATTTGTAAGTGGCATTACTGTGGGCATTATTATGTGTGTAAGGGGCACTACTTTGGGCATTATTATGTGTATAAGGGGCACTACAGTGGGCATTATTATGTGTATAAGGGCACAACTGTGGGCATTATTATGTGCATAAGGGGCATTACTACTGTGGGCAATATTATGTGTATAAGGGCACAACTGTGGGCATTATTATGTGCATAAAGGGCATTACTACTGTGGGCATTATTATGTGTATAAGGGGCAGTACTACTCTGGGCATTATTATGTGTTTAAGGAGCAGTACTGCTGTGGGCATTGTGTATAAGGGGCACTACTGTGTGGAGTAACGTGAATAAGGGGCAGTACTGTGTGATGTAATGTGAGTAAGGGGCACTACTGTGTGATGCAACATGAATAAGGAGCACTACTGTGTGACATTAGGTAAATAAGGGAAACTCCATGTGGTAAAACATTAATAAGCGGCACTACGTGTCATGTAACATAAATAAGATTGTCCTACATTGTGTAGTAATTTGAATTTTGGGTACTGTTGTGAAGCCACACCCCTTCCTTGTGAGACCACACCCTTTTTTGCTCTTGGCGTGCACTGTTCCTTTATAAAGTATGGGAGGTAGGGTACAAACTTATAGTTTGTGGGGGGCACAGAACTCCCTAACACCAACCCTGGATATGCCTGTGAAGGGGGGGAGGTAGGTGGTAGGGTTCCACCACCTTTCCAGGACCACTTTAAGCCCTGCCTTTAGCTTCCAACACTAAACCTCTGATGATTAGAAGCATTAACTAGCATACAGTAGCTGCATTTTAAATTGGTATTATGTACTTTCCCTTTGCACATACATTCAGCAGGTGTTACAAGGCTATAAACATGTTATCCTATTATTCTTAGCTTCCAGCGCTAAATGACTGCCAAGTATACAACCTTAATCTCTGAAAATTAGAAGTGTTTACTAGCATTGAATTGATGTGTGAAGCATGTAGCCCCACCTCTGTCAGTATGCAGGCAATGCATGGAGAAGAAACAGATCAGGCAGCTGTTATATGCACCTATAAGATCTGTGACCCTTAAAATACATGCCAACATCATGTGATACACAGTATAAATTGTTGTTTGGATACAACAGAGAAAAGGAGACTGATTACATTATTTGCAATGTCTGGTGTCCTTGGAATGTGTCTTGAATATCTGATATCTATCGCTGATGTTTATGTCTCTGCATTCTAGCTCGTTGTATGTTTTTTTCTGCTTATTTATTATGGCTGTAACTGAGGCTATGATCATTTAGGTTGTTTTTTTTTGCTTACGTGTATATTACAATATAGGCTTAAACAGAAGGTGTACATTTGCAACATTGTTTTAAAAGTGTTGGTATGAATTATTTTCATTGCAGTAAATAAATGTGTATACGTGTATGTCAGACATTTATTTTTATAATAAAACATCAGTGAGTTGGTTATTCCAGGAGTTTAGCCTCTGTGATTATGTATCCTGAAGCTCGTTATTCTAATTTGCTTATTAGGATTGCAATACGTATAACACCTACCAGTGTGGCTATTTCTGGATGTTGAATATTTATCTAAGCTACAGTATGTTACTTCATGATTTATTGAAACATAGTGTAATTGGATGTTAGATGACTGAAGACAATTATTTTTAATTATATCACTACAGGTTGGTGTATTATACTGTAGCAAATTTTATCTTTGTACCTGATGTTAAGGCTGAATGTTTGCCATTAGCTTCAACACATAACTGTAAAATTACTGTAGCAAAGCAAATTCCGTAATTTGCAATTAGTGAATAATTTGCAATCTTTTTTTTTTTTTTTTGCCTGAAGGGTGGTGTCACAAAGACGCTTTTCACTCTATTCTTAAGGTGCAGTTTCTAATAATTACGATGCAAAATCATTAATTTCTTTGAATAAAATGTAGATGTTAGGTAAGAGATTTAAACAAAGCGAAAAAAAGCAAAAACTTTGCACCTTGGCAAAACCATGTTGCGCTGTAGGTTGGGCAGATTTGAAATTTGCAGAGAGATTTCCAGATTTAGTTTTTGAGAGAGGCATGTCCTAACTTGCAGTTTAAAAGTAAAGCATCCAGCATTTCTGGCCTTCATGTAAAGACAGCCAGTATTTACCCTGAATGCAAAAATTCTAAATGTATTTGCACCCCTTGCATTGCAACATGGTTTGTCCAGATACAGTTACTAGCTTTTTTGGCTTTACTTCCAACTGAGAATCAGCCCCATATTGCTGACAGCCCATTTGGACTGTGACCAAAACCCTCAATATACAGTAAATGCTTTCCAACTGAAACTAAGTATGCCTCAACAGTACCTTTCACTCAAAGATATTTTTTGGGACTAATACTGTAGCCATGTTTTGTCTTTAATAAAATTATGTTTTGCAAACTGTTGGCAAAATGTACACAAAGCCGCAATTTTTTAAAAATCACTCATCAGAGTATTTTAGTGCTCATTATAAGCTATCAGATTTAAAAGAAAGCTTGGGTCTTAATGGGAGAATAGTACTTATAAATAAAGTTGTTATTGTTGTTGTTGTTGTTGTTGTTGTTGTTGTTGTTGTTGTAGTAATAATAATAATAATAATAATACTAATAATAATTGATTATTATTATTATTATTATTATTATTCAACATTATACAACAATTTTATCTATATAACTTCTTATTCTAGTGTTGGCGGTTTTCCAACTGCATAAATATGCTATAAACCTTTTCATGGGTGTGTCACAGCATAAACTGACCAATACACATTGGAAAAAAAGTAACAAACCCCCCCCCCCCCTCTCCCTTCTGTACTCTTATGTACTAAAACTGATGTGCACAACTGCATGTAACACAAAAGTGTTACATGTAGTGTGGCCCCTGGATGCAGGGCCGTTTCTAGACAATTTTACTCCCTCCCATGGACATTTTAAAAATAAAACATTTGGATGCTTTGAAGGCTCGCATGAAAAAGGATGTGGCGTTGCTGCATTGGTATGGCCTCACTGAAAGGGGTGTGACCTTGCAGCAAATGATTAGCTTACACCTTAGTTTGCACCCTACACCGCCAGACATTGGCCACCACAGGAGAAAAAAGATCTTGATTCACGCCTTACATTATTTGTAATTTTTCCTCCTTATAGTAATGCCAGTTACACATTATGCCACTTACTGTAAAGCCCTTTACACAATATGCCTCACACCATAATGCCCTTTACATAATATGCCACATACCATAATGCGCCATACACATTATACCATGCAATGTAATGGCCTTTACACAATATGCACCACACCATAATGCCCACTACACATTATACCACATGCCGTAATGCCCCTTACAAAATATGCACCACATCGTATTGCCCATTACACATTATGACACACTGTAATGCCCCTTACACAATATGTAATGCCACCCACCATAATGTCCACCACTCCCTCACATTTTTAAAACAAACAAACAAAAACAGTGCTCACATAGTGACACATCAGGCTACATAGATCAAAATGCACCATTTAAAGGTAAATAAAATTAAGAACATGAAGTCCCACACAGTAGGCTGCACAGATCAACCCTGCTCTTTCTCTTTATTTCAACATCTTGATTTATAAAGATAATTATGTTATATAATGTAATAATAGCCCCGTCACCTTGCTTGTCTGTCAGTGGCATCTGGCAGCAGGTGGCACTAGTGACACCGAGAGGGGGGACAAGGTACTCTACCCCAACCCTGGCTTGTTGGAGGTGCCCAGGGGGCCCAGATCCACCTGTCCTGTAACAGGCCACAGTGCTGTGTTCATTGGGCAGAAGGAGGGAGCAGTCAGTCCTCCCTCACCTGCCCACAGCAGCCCAGACTCCCAGTGATGTCACCAGACCCACAAAACTTAATGCAAAGAGAGGGGGTGGGGACACTGGAAGTGCAGGGAAGCTGTGAGGAGGCACACATGGACAGGGGGCAGAGGGGGAGCAAGTACTAATTACCCCTTCACATAGCCTGTCAGTGGCAGCATAGCAGACTGTCCCTAGCCCAGCACACGCTGCTGTGTACTGGGTTGTGGTGGATACAGGGACACTGCCATCACATTAATCACTCTCCCTTGGCAGAAGGGCACATGGCACCCCCTTCCTCCTTGTGGAGCACGTAGATCCACAAATACACAATTCAAAACACAATATTTGTAAGGAAGTGTGGCACACCTATGCAATAAGGCCACACCCCAAAAAAGAACCCAGGGGCCTGCAAAGGCTCTCTATGGCTCTGGCACGCACTAATGTTTATGGTACCCTTCCGCCCAATCAGATAGTGGCACTCACTCACTGACAGTCTGTGTCACTGACACTCACTGAATTTTAAGTCTGGAAAGGCAGCCACACAAGGAAGAAGGCAGTACTATTTGGGCTGTAGCCAGGAGCAGGGGATAGTCGACCCAGTTTGTGAGTGAACAACTGTAGATACTCACAGTACTGCTGTGGCTACCTGCCTTTTTGCCTAGTGCCGGGTTTCAGACCAAGTCTCTAGTCCCTGGACTGCACATGGTGCACCTTCTCTCTACTGCTCTGCTCCCCCACGGCATCCCTTAATATCAGCGCAAGCTACTAATATGATGTCATGAAGTCACACCGTCATGATGCAGCGCAACATTTTGAGTAACTCCGCCCAGCGAGCGGAATACTAGGTGTGGGAGGGAGCTCAAAATAGCACAGGCAATAGCAGCCAGAAGGTGTTGTGGTGCATGGCTTGCCCGCAGGTAGAAATTGCCTTGTCTGGATGTAGAGAAGGCTGTTGACCAGGTATTATGACTCTTCACAGTTTACTCTGAGTACTGTAGGTTCTCATTAAGTAGAGTTTTTGAAAGGCATTACGGTCTTAAATGCAAATCCCCCAGGCAAAACTGGCAGTCATTTCATGGTGACATTTCTGGGCTCATTGTCTAGCTCAGTTAGACAATGAGCCCTAGGCCTGTACTACTTATAGATTAAAACATATTGTCACACTTCGTTCTTGTGTGCCTGATTCTCATATACAGATGGGTCCCGCTACAACCTTGCAGCATTTGCATCGCGGGAGGCTGAGATCCATTCACAGCCATGGCTTTTCATAGAAGCGAATGGACCGCAGGTGCATGCGTAAGCTTGCAACCACAAATTTCTGGAGTCAGGAGTCGCTCTGTGTACACTACACAGCAAGGCTGTAATAGGATCTGTAGGTTTCAAGTGTGCTGCTAGTGCTAAACACTGTAATCACAAGAAGGGTTTGATGCTCTGATTGAATAAGCTCCCACCTGATTCCCTAAAACTACTTTCTGTTCTTCACCTGTGTGTTGCTAGAGTATCAGGTCTATTTCCTCATGCTAGTTGTTTTGTTCTGCTGATACTGTTCTGGCTCTATCACTAGTAATTTTCTGTGAATCTGTATATGACCTCTGTGTTCTAGACTCCGCTCCTGTATTCTATCTCCTAGTGATTCCCAATCTGGTCTGCTTATTACCTTTACCTGGCTGCCTCTAGTGATCACTAATCTGGTCCATCTCCTCATTCTGTCCATTTACCTCTGGTGTTTGGTGACCCGGCCTGTGACCTCAACCTCCCTTGTGGTCAGCATTCCTGTGTTGTAGTTATACTTTTTTTTACTAATGTCATCGCACTTTGTTCTACATAGTACTCTAACCAGAATATTCATAAGCTACAATCTCCTGCATTTTGCATTGAGTGTATTAATGTGTTCTTGGCTATTGCAGTATCATTCTGTGAGGTAGTATTTTGCTATTGCTACCCAGCATTGCTGTTCACATTATGCTTGTGATGACTCCCCAGGTACCTTACACCTGCAGTGCCTCTTACCTCATTTTCTTATTTGCTTTGAGTAGTTCAAGTAAATTAGTCTTAGATCAGTTTAGCTTCTGTTAGTCAGTTTAGATAGGGTTGTTTGCTAGTATCTGTGTCATATTGACATTTGACATTGTGTAATTTGCATTTTTCTTTCTGGATTTACAGTATATGCTTTATTTTACTACTCTCACCAGTATCTTACTATAGGAGCCACAACTTGGTCAGTAAAGCATTTACTGGCTTAGGCTCTGTGTCGTATAGAAGGTAGAATTAAAATTGGTTGGAGGTTGCTCATTATTACTAATAAATGCATTGTTCTATTCTAAAGGTACCCACTAGGCGGTGAGCTCCATGACTTCATGCCGCGGCCGGGCTGTAGACGCAGCTGTGGACGGTTTGTCCAAATTGAGCTGCATGTACGGCCAACACAGAGGGTTGTTACTGACCCATGAGGCCGTGCACTGGCCATCGTCAGCTGCATACAGGGACGTGCTGTGAGCTAAATAGCTCAGGAGGCACTGGCTAGCACCAGAGCCAGATTTACACGCAATATATGAGCCAAAGCATACATCTGGGCATTATACACAGGTGCAGCAGTATAAACTCCTGGAAATCTGCTGTGTTTTGATCAGAGATGTGCGGAAAAGTTAGCTAGGTGAGGCACTGC
Source organism: Pseudophryne corroboree (assembly GCF_028390025.1). Taxonomy (NCBI): domain Eukaryota; kingdom Metazoa; phylum Chordata; class Amphibia; order Anura; family Myobatrachidae; genus Pseudophryne; species Pseudophryne corroboree. The sequence goes on from NC_086447.1 coordinate 406,339,920, forward strand.
CTCACCTGCCATAGACTCTTTACTCCACAGTTTTCGCTATAAAAATGATTAGAATAATACAAAGAAGATATTTCAAACATATTCTTTGTATTTTTCATATACTTTATACATTCAAAACTCTGGCACAAACATTGGTATGACAGAAAAGGCTCTGACTCACCTGCCTCACCCCACCGCACGTCACTGGCATACACACTGGGCAATATATAGTATATGATATTGCTCAGGAGTGGGAAAATTAGCTATATAATTTACTATATCACTAAGTGTGTATGAACCTTAAAACATCTCTGGTCGTGACACATACAGTATGTTTTCAAACATAACACAAATATCATGGAATAAATGTGGGGGATTCAGTATGATTTACCAGCGTCCGGGATGCCAGCTATCAATATACCAAAAGCGGCATCCCAGCCGCTAGTTTGCCAACAGCGGGGTGAGCGTAAAGAGACACCATACTGTGGGCTCGGTGGCTCACTGCGCTTGCCACAGGATCTATTCTCACTGTATGAGTGTTGTGGACACCCATGAGTGGAAATAGTCCTGAAGAACCGGCATTGCCGGCTGTCGTGATTCCGACGTTGGTATCCTGACCACTGGGATCCCGACAGCCGGCAACTGAAATGTATCCCGATGTGAGGTGTGGGGCAAACAAAGTTGTTCCTCTCTGCTGAAGATATACTATTTAATTTATTGACAATACACCTCTCTTCCAAATTTATATAAAGGTTCACTTTCTATTATGGATGAGCAGGTTCGGTTCTCAGAGAACCGAACTGTACCGGACTTCACCATTCGAGCCCAGATCCGAGTAAGGCTCGGGTTTTCCCACCTGACTCGGAAAACAGAATGAGGCAAAATGTCATCATCCAGCTGTCGGGTTCTCATGGGGTTTGGATTCTATATAAGGAGCCACACATCCCCGGCGTTTTCACTTCGGCATAGGAGAGCGTAGAGAGAGGACGTGTCTCCGTTCTCTCAGTGTCCGTGTATTGTGCTGTATTTGTCCAGTCACAGTGGTTGTGTCCTCTTGCTGCCATATATCCATTGCTGCTGTGCTGTGCTGCATCAGTTCAGTGGTGGTGTATTGTGCTGCATCAGTCCAGTGGTAGTGTCCTGTGCATCAACCATCAGTCATTCCAGTGATCAGGCAGTCACAGTGGTTCTGTCTTCTTGCTGCCATATGTTCATTGCTGCTGTGTTGTGCTGCATCAGTTCGGTGGTGGTGTATTGTGCTGCATCAGTCCAGTGGTAGTGTCCTGTTCATCAGCCATCAGTCATTCCAGTGACCAGGCAGTCACAGTGGTTGTGTCCTCTTGCTGCCATATGTCCATTGCTGCTGTGTTGTGCTGCATCAGTTCAGTGGTGCTGTATTGTGCTACATCAGTCCAGTGGTAGTGTCCTGTGCATCAGCCATCAGTCATTCCAGTGACCAGGCAGTCACAGTGGTATATGCTGCAGCAATATGTCCAGTGCTGCCATATAATAATAATAATAATAATAATAATAATAATAACAACAAGTCCCTTACAGTGTTGCTGTGTTGTCCTGTATGAGACCAGTGGTAGTGTCCTGTGCATCAGCAATCAGTCATTCCAGTGACCAGGCAGTCACAGTGGTATACTCTGCTGCCATATGTCCAGTGCTGCCGTATAATAATAATAATAATAATAATAATAATAACAACAAGTCCCTTACAGTGTTGCTGTGTTGTCCTGCATCAGTCCAGTGGTAGTGTCCTGTGCATCAACTATCAGTCATTCCAGTGACCAGGCAGTCACAGTGGAATCCTCTGCTGCCATTTGTCCAGTGCTCCTGTGCAGCATATTGTGTTATATGACTCCAGAAAAATAATGGAGAACAAAAATTTGGAGGATAAAATAGGGAAAGATCAAGAACCACTTCATCCTAGAGCTAAAGCTGCTGCCACTAGCCATGACATAGACAATGAAATGCCATCAACGTCGTCTGCCAAGGCCGATGCCCAATGTGATAGTAGAGGGCATGTAAAATCCAAAAAGCCAAAGTTCAGTAAAAAGACCCAAAAAAAGAAATTAAAATGGTCTGAGGAGTGGCAAGGAACAGCTAAGGCCCTGGCCTATGTTCATGACTAGTGGTTCAGCTACACATGACGATGGAAGCCCTCAACCTCCATTTTGCCATTTAATTCCAGTGATCTCGAATTGGACGTACTGTATAATTCCAGTGGGAATTGTTTGTGTCGCTTGGCTTAGTCATACAGCTACCTCATTGCACCTCTTAGACATCTTTGCATGAGGTGCTGTTTGGGGCCTAGTTTTTGAAAAGTGCCATCCTGTCTGACACTGCCGTATGAGTCCAGGGGTACTGCTGTATTAGTCCTGGGGTACTGCCGTATAAGTCCACCAATTGCAGAATTTTTTTAAAAATGACAAGGGCGTGCTGGAGATGCTGTCAGTGGACCGAACAATTGCGGCCCACTTTTGACATTCAGCCACTGCGTGACACTACTAGATGGGCAAGGTGGTTGTGTCGCCTAGCTTAGTCATACAGCAACATTGGTCAGTGGCGTCATGAGGTGGGTGCGGGGGGTGCGGCCCGCACCTGGGTGTCACCCTTCAATAGGGTGACACCAAAGCGAGCCGCACACTCACACGCATGCACCCCCATCCCCTGACATGACAAAGACAAAGTCTGATCCATGGCTATGGCCACACCCCCTCCTCCCAGGCCCCGCCTCCTAAAGCCCGACATTCTCACCTGTCAGTGAGATCAGCAGGCAGCAGCCACAGGGCCGAGCAGCAGGCAGTGCTCTGGCCGCCCCTCCCCTCTCCTCCAGAGTCCACTCGAGTCCTAACTGAGCCTGACAGTGACACACACAAGCTCCGCCTCCCACACTATCCTACAGGAGGAAGTAGCTGCTGCTGCTGATATTGATGCATGATGCCAGGTAACTTCTGTAAATGCTCCACGATGAGCAGAATCGATTTATGAAATGTATGTGTGTGTGTGTGTGTGTGTCTGTATGGGGGTGAATGTGTTAATGGGCATTGGGATGTACAAATTGTTGGGTTGAGTGCTAGGTGGGGGAGCTAATTGGGGCTGTGTGAGTTTAGTATGAGGGCTGTGTGAGCGTAGTATGAGTGCTGTGTAGTATGGCTGCTGTGTGAGAGTAGTATGGGTGCTGTGTGAGCATAGTATGGGTGCTGTATGAGAGTAGAAGGGTGCTGTGTGAGCGTAGTATGGGTGCTGTGTAGTATGGGTGCTGTGTGAGTGTAGTATGGGTGCTGTGTAGTATGGGTGCTGTGTGAGAGTGGTATGGGTGCCGTGTAGTATGGGTGCTGTGTGAGCATAGTATGGGTGCTGTGTGAGAGTGGTATGGGTGCCGTGTAGTATGGGTGCTGTGTGAGCTTAGTATGGGCACTGTGTGAGCGTAGTATGGGTGCTGTGTAGTATGGGTGCTGTGTGAGCGTAGTATGGGTGCAGTTTGAGTGTAGTATGAGTGCTGTGTGAGCATAGTATGGGTGCTGTGTGAGCGTAGTATGGGTGCTCTGTGATGTAGTATGGGTGCTGCTGTATGAGCGTAGTATGGGTGCTGCTGTGTGAGCATAGTATGGGTGCTGTGTGAGATTAGTATGGGTGCTGTGTGAGCGTAGTATGGGTGCTGCTGTGTGAGCGTAGTATGAGTGCTGTGTGACGTAGTATGGGTGCTGCTGTGTGACGTAGTATGGGTGCTGTGTGAGAGTAGTATGAGTGCTGTGTGAGCATAGTATGGGTGTTGTGTGAGAGTGGTATGGGTGCCGTGTAGTATGGGTGCTGTGTGAGAGTGGTATGGGTGCCGTGTAGTATGGGTGCTGTGTGAGCTTAGTATGGGCACTGTGTGAGCGTAGTATGGGTGCTGTGTAGTATGGGTGCTGTGTGAGTGTAGTATGGGTGCTGTGTAGTATGGGTGCTGTGTGAGCATAGTATGGGCACTGTGTGAGAGTGGTATGGGTGCCGTGTAGTATGGGTGCTGTGTGAGCATAGTATGGGTGCTGTGTGAGAGTAGTATGGGTGCTGTGTAGTATGGGTGCTGTGTGAGCGTAGTATGGGTGCCGCTGTGTGAGCATAGTATGGGTGCTGCTGTGTGAGCATAGTATGGGTGCTGCTGTGTGAGCGTAGTATGAGTGCTGTGTGACGTAGTATGGGTGCTGCTGTGTGAGCGTAGTATGGGTGCTGCTGTGTGAGCGTAGTATGGGTGCAGTTTGAGCATAGCATGGGTGCTGCTTTGTGAGTGTAGTATGAGTGCTGTGTGACGTAGTATGGGTGCTGCTGTGTGACATAGTATGGGTGCAGTTTGAGTGTAGTATGAGTGCTGTGTGACGTAGTATGGGTGCTGCTGTGTGAGCGTAGTATGGGTCCTGTTTGAGCGTAGTATGGGTGGTGCTGTGTGAGGGGAGATTTATGTGAGCTGATAGTGTGGGTGGATTAATGTGCTAATGGGTATTGGGAGGCGGGATTGATAATGAATTGGGGAGAGATGGGGCAATGGATGCATGGAAATGGGGGGGGCTTCAGTAATGGGTTCTTGGACAGGGATATGTTTGCGGTTGCTGTTTAGGGGAAATTGGTTAACCAGTGCCACCACCAAGTAAATCCCATGCCATCTCTAAGACACCACATGATACCCCATGTCACCTTTAAGACACCGCATGATACCCCATGTCACCTCTAAGACACCACATGATACCCCATGTCAGCTCTAAAACACCACATGATACCCCATGTCACCACCAAGACACCACATGATACCCCATGTCACCACCAAGACACCACATGATGCCCCATGTCTCCACCAAGACACCACATGATACCCCATGTCACCACCAAGACACCACATGATACCCCATATCCCCACATGATACCCCATTTCACCACATGATACCCCATATCCCCACATGTCACCACATTTCACCAGATGAGCTGCGGTTTAGTATGCTTAGGGGGCTATTCAATTGTTTGAAAAGTCAGTTGGGAGTCTGTTTTTTCCTATTTAATAGACAGGAAAAACAGACACCCAACCGACTTTTCAAACATTTGAATCTCCCCCTAAAAGTAGCAAAACTACAACTGCTTTCTCTAGCATGAGGGGGGGGCCGCCCAGCACAGGGCAAGGCCACCCCACATGCTGCGTCCGCCCCCCCTGCTGATACACGAGTGCATTGCTATACAGAGATGCGCTCGCATTTTAAGGGTAGCCCTCTGCTTCTGCACCCTAGCTGTGAAGACAGTCGCTGGGCCGCCATCTTTTGGGTCGCAGCTGCTGCGTGTGCCGTCATGCAACCGCTGCGGCCCACCCGACAAATGGTCCAGAAACGTCTGCGTTGTCCGGACCACGCCCCTCAAACGGTGCGTCGCTGCCCCATCACCTCCCCGCGCCAGGATTCCTTATCGTGTGATAGGGGAGGAGGTCCATTGGGGGTGACACCATGAGTTACCACACCGGGTGACACCAACCCTAGTGACGCCTCTGACATTGGTGCACCTCTTTTTCTTCTTTACATCGTGTGCTGTTTGGGGCCTTATTTTTTATCTGCCCTCCTGTCTGCCACTGCAGTGCCCCTCCTAGATGGGCCAATTGTTTGTGTCGCTTGGCTTAGTCATACAGCTACCTCATTGCACCTCTTCTACATCTTTGCATGAGGTGCTGTTTGTGGCTTTTTTTGGGATATCTGCCATCCTGTCTGCCACTGCAGTGCCACTCCTAGATGGGCCAATTGTTTGTGTCGCTTGGCTTAGTCATACAGCTACCTCATTGCACCTCTTCTACATCTTTGCATGAGGTGCTGTTTGGACCTAGTTTTTGAAAAATGCCATCCTGTCTGACACTACAGTGCCACTCCTAGATAGGCCAGGTGTTTCTGCCACACACTTGTGTCATTTAGCTTAGTCATACAGCCACCGCAGTGCAACCTTTTGGCCTAAAAACAATATTGTGAGGTGTGAGGTGTTCAGAATAGACTGGAAATGAGTGGAAATTAATGTTATTGAGGTTAATAATACCGTAGAATCAAAATTACCCCCAAATTCTGTGATTTTAGCTGTTTTTATTTTTTATTTTTTTCAAAATTATCCAGATCCAAAACCAAAACTAAAACACGAAAGGGTGGTTTTGGCAAAACCAAGCCAAAACCAAAACACAAAAGTGGAATTAGAACCAAACCTAAAACACAAAACACAAAAAGTGCCAGCCGCACATCTCTACTTTCTATGGTTATAAAATAATTCCTATTTTTTAATGTAATATACAGTATGTGTCTATAAATAGAAAAATAATTGCTCCAAAAATAATTACTGTAATAGAAATGTTTTGTACATTTTAATCACATTTTTTTTTTATTTAATTGTGGATCTTTGTTACAAAATGTTTCTTACTATGTATTTTGAAAAAACAAAGCAGTTGCATGCCCGGTCGGAAGGATGTGCAGTGCATATGAGACTTATCTGCTTTGGACTGATCAAGCTGCTTCACCAAGTAATTTGAGCACATACAACTTTTCATAGACTCCTCTGGCAAATATTTAGAAAAATGTAATGTTCACTTTGTTTGTAAATATAATACTTTATATTTATAATATTTTTGCTTTAAAAATTATTCTTATCCCATATTTATAGGACACAAAGGAACCATAGTGCCATACAAGTGCATACAAAATTATGGTGTAAACTTATCAAGACATAAATTACTTTATTCAGAGTTGCATACAAATATAATCCCAAAATTCGTATGGTGCAAAATGTCACATCTCTCAACCAATTCTGAGTTGGACGCAAACACAGAATGCCACCAACTCTGCATAAATAGCAAATGATCCTTCCTCCCCATCCAAGTAACAGAAGAAGATTCGGCAGCAATACACCAGATAGTGTGGCTTCAAGGAGAGCACAAAAGATGCTAAATTGCACCACACATTGCACATTGCATACGCATTACATTAAAAGGATGGAGAATGCAGAAAATAAATACCTCAGTCAATTTATTAAAATTAACAGCAATAAACATATGGGCAGCCTTTCCCTATCCAAAATTAGTAAGCATTCTGATTTTATTTTTTTTAAACAACTACTCAGTACAATGTAATCTTGTTATTAAATTCTAGTTGCAGCAGTTTAACATAATTTACATTAATGGTGTGTAACCTCGATGATTTACACCTGTCAGACATGGCCTGCAGTGTTCATCATCATCAGTTTGCAACTTGCACCTGGGGTTCAACACTCTCAAGTCCAGACCAACCCATCAGGTGCATAGGTGACATTTTTTGCAGACCACCTTGGTCCCAGTTTGCATCAACAAGCCCTCACTTTACTTTGGTTGTGTCAATATACCCCTCCAACCCCCATCCCTCTCGCCTTTTTGTAGGAAGTTACAACTTGCATTTTAGTTCAAATCTGAATGAGGTACAAAGTGCATGCAAATGTACATCAAGATAAGAGGTGCATAAAATGTACAATACTATACATAACAGTACAATAAATTATAGCAGAACAAAACAATATATACATATTAGTCAAATTACATTTCAAAGCAAAAGTACAGCACAACTAGGCAAGTGGCACTCGCTGAAACTTTGCCCCATTTGATGGGCACAGCAGAAAGGTTCACAGCTATTTATTGTAAAGGAATGACAAGGGGAGATGACACTATTGCAAAGGAAAGTAATAGTACACGAGGCAGGAGTGCCCTGTTCTCTAGCACTGAAAATGCATAAGGGGAGCTGTCAGACATGGGCAACACAGTTAGTTGAGTTAGAAGGAGAGCTGATGGGCTTTGAAAAAAACATGGAGTTTCAGAGTGCATTTGTACCTTTGAAGGGAGGAGGAGAGTTTAAAAGGAATAAGGTGAGTTCCAGCGCAGGAGAAGTCCTAGAGGTGGGAATAGAAGAAGGTAATCAATTCAGAAAAGAGGTGGCAATCGTTGTCAGATTTAAGTAGGCTGCCAGACAAGTGGAGGGGGTTTAGATTGTAGGTGAAGGGGAAAGAGCTTGAGTGAGGACTTTATAAGATTTTGTAAAGAGTTAAAAATTAACTCTATAGGGAAAGGGAAGCCAGTGTAAGGCCTGGCAGAGAGGGTTGGCAGATACAGAGCATTTAAAGAGAAAAATGAGCCAAGCAGTTGCATCAAGAATTAACTGGACAGAAGAAAAGCATGAGCAGGGGAAATCCTGATAGGAGGAACTTGCAGTTGTCCAGTCCAAAGATGACTGGTGAGTGGAAGAATGTCTTACTTGTATCCAGGGAGAGAATGGGTCCAACTATGGATATATTGCAAAGTGGCATGAATGAGAAATGGCATGAATGTTTGAAAAAGAGGATACCATGAGAATACCTCTTGGCCAGCATATTTGTAGATGAAAAGAGTGGGTGACGTTGCCAACAGATATCGAGAGGGAGGAAGGTGTGGAGACTATATATATATATATATATATATTAAAGGTAATTTTGCACTGATGCCCATATTCCGCCCTCAAACTGATGTGTAAAATTTCACTGTCAAAATGGGAGTGGAGGAAATGATTAAACAGTTGGAAAAATTTGCTAGAAAGTATGAAGGCACAACCCACTTTTATTTAGCTTTGTTAACTTTCCTTTTTTACGGCTTCCTGTAAAACATTTTATGAAGACACATTTGAGTCATGTTAACCAAGTTCTGTTTCTAAAAGGCATATTGGGGGTCATTCCGATCGCTCACTGTACTTGTTCGCAGCGCAGCAATTGGGTCGGAACTGCGCATGTACCGGTGCTGCAGTGCGCCGGCGCAAGCTGGGCAGTCGAAGGCCGTCGTTCCCTAGCGATCGCCTCTGCCTGATTGACAGCAGAGGCGGTCGCTGGGCGGGAGGGGGTCGCAGGGCGGCATTTGGCCACCATTTTGGGGGGCGCAGGCGTGGCTGGACCATGCAGTAGGTAGGCCGCAGCGGCTGCGTGACATCACACGCAGCCGCTGCAACCAAGGCCAGCGACGAGCAACTCCCGGTCACCTGCAGGAGCTGCGCTGGCCGGGAGTTACTCAACAAGTACAAAAGCATCACCGCTGTGCGATGCTTTTGTACTTGTGTGTGGGGGGGGGGGTGGATAGACATGCGGGGCGGGCTAGCCCTGTGCTGGGTGTTCCCCCGCATGTCTGGGAACATGGTATTAGCTGTGTAAATTTAGCACAGCTACGATCAACTCGGAATGACCCCCATTGTCATTTTAAAAATGTGTAACTACTGTTTCTACATGCGATGTATACAATTAAAATTACTACAACCCCACCTTGGTACCTGAGCTAATTGTGGGTTTGGAATATTTCTTGATTATAGATAAATCTTACCTCTTTGTAGATGTTGTATATTTATTAACATTGTCTACCAGCTAAACCTGATAAAGCCAGCTCAAATCATATAAAAAGTGGTCATTACTCATGTAGGTATACCAAGTAAAAATTCGATAAGGCACTTAATAAATGTATAAATTGGACTGACAAGATAGTAAATGGATTGGATAGTAGTAAATGTGGGTACGGTAAAGTGACCTTTATAATTGAAAAAGTTAAAAAAATATCAATGACAATAATTTGGTTGCAAACATAATTTAATGATCAGCATAAATGTAAGAAATGAAAATACTCATACTTACACTACTAATAATAACAACCAGTGTATATACATTACCATATGACTGGTATCAATGCAGTCATTAAGACCCCACTCTTTCTTAAGAGCCCACTCTCAGCATGCAATCATTCAGAACTTCAGGATATCTGGACACATTATAGATTCCAGGGACGTGCAGTCAGGGGAGGCAGGGGAGGCAGTGCCTCCCCTGTCATAAATGATTAAAATAATAGAAAGAAGATACTTATGACACATATGATGTGTCATAAGTATGTGCTTAGACTTTATATTATTTTAATCATCTTTTTATGTAAAAAAAAACTGTTTTTCTTGTGAATCGGAGGCACTGCTCTCGGTGCCTCCCGATGGCTATGTGAAAGGACCGGAAGCGGGGGGGTGGGGCCAGGCATTGGGCAGTAAAAGCCCATTACAAAAAGCCCTGCAAGCGGCACCTCTAGAGGTGCCGCTGTGACAAGGGGCGTGTTCTGAGATATGATAACACGCCCCTGTCACTGAGTGATTGGCCAGTGGCAGCAGGGGCGGATTGAACTGTCAGGACGCTAAGCCACCCCCCTTCCCGGGCTGACTGTCGCAAACAATGCCCCCCCCATAACACCAGTGGCTGACGATCCCCCCCCCCCCCTACGATGTTTACCGGAGACGGAGGACTTCAGGGCAGCAGCTGGGCAGGCTCTGTCTGTAATGAGCAGCTGCAGCACAGCCTCATTCATTATCTTTGTGTGGAGGCTGGGCTGGCTGTACGTAGGGGGAGCTGCAGAGTCACTTCCTCACCCGGCCAGCTCCTCTCAGGCAGTTCTCATGGGCCTTTGAGAGTTCAGAGGTCGGGTGAGGAAGTGACTCTGCAGCAGGTTCGTGACTGGCATGCTGGAGGGGGCTGGCTGGCCGGCTGATCAGGTAAGTAGTCACTGTCCTCTCTCCCCATGCCTGTTTTTCTCTCTCTCCATGTGTCTAGCTGTCTCTCTCTCTCTCTGTCCCTCTCTCTCTCTGTGTCCCTCTCTGTGAGTCCCTTCCCATACCAGTCTCCCTCCCCTCCCCATATCACTCTCTTCATGTCTGTGTGTGTCTGTCTGTCTCTCTCTCTCTCTCTCTCTCTCTCTCTCTCTTTGAATGTCTGTCTCTCCCTGTGTCTGTCTCTCCATGCCTCTCTCTCTCTCCATATGTCAGTCTCTATCTCTCTCCCCTACCAAAAAATACATGATGAAAGAGCACTCCATAGAATAACATATAATGATATAATAATATAAAAGTTGGCATGGTTCTTAATATATTAAAACACTTTAATTTGGCAAATATCCCATGTATATCACAGAAATAGTAAAGTGACAACCAGCTTGCAATTAGCATTAAAATCACATGTTTAAAAAGTACATGAAGTAATATGTAACAGTTTATGCCCCCCCTGTTCCAATAATACAGAATACATGTCAGTATACCTGTTCCTAGTATAGTCCCTGGGGGTGATAGGCAGTCTATTGGTGTGTAGTAGGGTATGCCGGCGGCCAGGCTCCCGCCGATCAGTATACCGGTGCTGGAATCCTGACCGCCGGCATACCGACAGTGTGGTGAGCGCAAATGAGCCCCTTGCGGTCTCGCTACGCTGCGGGCACGGTGGCGCGCTACACGCGCCATGCTATCTAATCTCCCTCCAGGGGGGTCGTGGACCCCCAAGTGGGAGAAAAAGTGTCGGTATGCCGGCTGTCGGGATTCCGGTGCCGGTATACTGTGCTCCGTGATCCCGACAGCCGGCAAACTGAAGACCATCCAGTCTATTGATGAGCACAAAATCAGCAGCATTGAATAGTTACCGCAGCTGATTGTAGGGTCACAATCCTACACCAGGTACAAGTAGTCGTTCAGATGCATTGGGTATTGGCGGCCGGGATCCTGGCAGTCAGCATACCGACGTCATGATCCCGGCCGCTAGAAAGCGATTTTGTTCTTTTGTGACCCTACCATCAGCTGCGGTAACTATCCAATGCTGCTGATTTTGTGCTCATCAATAGACTGCCTATCACCCCCCACGGACTATACTAGGAACAGGTATACTGACATGTATTCTGTATTATTGGAACAGGGGGGCATAAACTGTTACATATTACTTCATGTACTTTTTAAACATATGTGATTTTAATGCTAATTGCAAGCTGATTGTCACTTTACTATTTCTGTGATATACATGGAATATTTGCCATATGTCCTGTGTGAGCTTGCATGGAAGGAGCACTGGTGGCTGGGACCCAGGAGCTGCATAAGAGGAGGTGAGATCCCATACTGCCCACTTCTTCCCACCAGTACTCCCATCCTGCCCCCCCCCCTTCTATTACTCCCTACCTGACCCCCTATTCTGCACTACTGTTACTCCAATCCTGCCCCCTGCTCTCCACCACTACTACTCCCAGTCTGCCCACCTGCTCCTCCTCCCTCTCTCTCTCTAGTGTCTCCTTATTCCTCCTCTCTCTCTCTCTCTCTCTCTCTCCCTCTATTTCTCTCTCCTGTTTCCTTGCTACTCCTCTTTCCCGTATACCCCTATTTCTCTTCTCTCTTTGCCATCTCCTCTATTCCTCCTCTCCCATCTCCCTCTATTCCTTCTCTATCTTCCTTCTGCCCCCTATTCCATCTCTCTTCCTTCTGTCCCCTATTCCATCTCTCTTCCTTCTGCCCCCTATTCCATCTCTCTTCCTTCTGCCCCCTATTCCATCTCTCTTCCTTCTCACCCTATTCCATCTCTCTTCCTTCTCACCCTATTCCTCTCTCTCTCTCTCTGCCATCTTCACCTATTCCTACTCTCTCTTGTCTATCCCTATTCCTCCTGTCTCCATATTTCTCTTCTCTCTCCCATCTCCCCATATGTCTCCTCTCTCCCATCTCCCCATATTCCACCTCTCTGTCTCCCATAAATTAATAAAAATGGACAATGTATTAGCCGCCTGCTCATCACAAGTTTGATGAGCAGGAAGGCTGCAGGCACTGGCAGCATCAGACTGAGATGCAGATTAGCGGCTGGGGGTCAGGCAGTTGATGGCAGCGATTTTGTAGGTCATTGGCAGGGTTGGCACCCATTAGTGGCGGCAGTAGTGGGCATTGGCACGGCGGCAGAAGATGACATCGTCTGGACTACACAGAGATTATGGCTGCAGTGCCTCACCAGCCACTGACCTCACCGCACGCCACTGATAGATTCCCTGTGAACATCTTGACTGGCTCTGGACACATGCATTGGATCTGGACTCTTTCCTTGATGATAGTTCTCTGGGTGTCATTCCGAGTTGATCGTAGCTATGCAAAATTTTGCAGGGCTACGATCATGACAATAGACATGCGGGGAGATGCCCAGCACAGGGCTATCCCGCCCCGCATGTCAGTGCCGGCCCCTCCGCAGATGTGCAAAAGCATCGCATAGAGGCGATGCTTTTAGCGTGCTGGCCGGGAGCTACTCATCGCTCCCCAGCACACAGCGGCTGCATGTGACATCAAGCAGCCGCTGCTGCCCGCCCCCCGCATGGTCCGGCCATGCCTGTGTTGGCCAGACCTCGCCCCCATAATGGCGGCCAAATGCCACCATGCCGCCCCCTCCCGCCCTCTGACTGCCTCTGCCTGCGGCACCGACGCATGTGCAATTCCGACCCGAACGCTGCGCTGCTATAAACTGCAGCGAGCGATCGGGTCAGAATGACACCCTCTAACTGAGGACATCATTCAGTAAGGATTGCAATTTCTGGTAAAAAAGCAGTTGCTGTGATCAAATAGTTGCAGCCCAGAAATAGACAAAAAACGCCCATTGCAGAAATGGCAAATGCATCACAATGTGCGGGCTGATCACAAAACCATACGCAATTCCCGGAACATCGAATATTTTTCCTATCTGCGCCAGGCATAGTCATCCACAATCCTTGTGACACAAGAGTCTGGAAGTGGTCATCGCTGTTGTCAGAGGCCCTCCCTAAAAATGCCTGGGGATGCCTGCATTTTTTCAGACATACCCAGAAAAGGCAGGTTTCGGCCCAGAAACGCCAGCTTCCTGTTAGTCAAACAGCATCTGCATTGTGATAACGATGTGTACGCATTTTCTGTCGCTATTATTACTTGCGCATGTGCAATGTGATTGCTGCACATGCGCAATCGTTCGATAATCGGCCACATTGAGATTCACAAATTTTGCAATCCTTTACTGAATAAGAGCCTGAATGCGATCACCCTGGAAAGGTCAACTCCCGATCAGGTATTGGCTCTCTGATATTAACAAATCTAACTGATGCTGGCAGATCCCTTAATGATGCTGGCAGCTCTTTCTGTTAAACTGGCAACTTTCTATGTTAGACTGTACAACTCTCTTGACTAGACTTCTCAATGAGTCTAGTAGCCCTTATTATGGCATTGGGACAGTGCCATTTCTTGCAGCGGGCGAGCCGTGCAACCACACGGCGCGCCCGCCACATCACTTTGCGGGTACTTGTTTCCCCCTCCTCCCTCTTCCCGAGTACTCCTGCTCAGGGGGCGGAGTTTTGCTGAATGATGCGGTTGCGTTGTGACATCACAACGCAATCGCATAATTCTGCAAAACTCCACCCCTGAGCAGGAGTACTGATGACAAGAGGAGAGGGAGCCAAACTAGAAGGAGGAGGCGGCCGGCGCGAGTAAGGAAAGGCAGCCCGAAGAGCGGGAAGAACCTCTTCAAATGTAAGTAGTCTCTCTCCCTCTCCCTTCCTTCTCCCCCACTTGACGCTTGCCTGCTGTAATGTGGAATATGGGGACACTTGCTTGCCGTACTGTATAAAATGGGGACTCTTGCCTGCCGTACTGTGTAAAATGGGGACTCTTGCCTACGTAATGTGTAAAATGGGGACACTTGACTGCCATACTGTGTAAAATGGGGAAACTTGCCTGCGAAATGTGTAAAATGGGGACTCTTGCCTGCCGTAATGTGTAAAATGGGGACTCTTGCCTGCCGTACTGTGTAAAATCGGGACTCTTCCCTGCTGTACTGTATAAAATGGGGACACTTGCCTGCCGTACTGTGTAAAATGGGGACTCTTGCCTGCGTAATGTGTAAAATGGGGACACTTGCCTGCCGTACTGTATAAAATGGGGACTCTTGCCTGCTGTACTGTATAAAATGGGGACACTTGCCTGCCATACTGTATAAAACGGGGACTCTTGCCTGCCATACTGTGTAAATGGGACTCTTGCCTGTGTAATGTGTAAAATGGGGACACTTGCCTGCGTAATGTGTAAAATGGGGACTCTTGCCTGCCATACTGTGCAAAATTGGGACACTTGCCTGCCGCAATGTGTAAAATGGGGACTCTTGCCTGTGTAATGTGTAAAATGGGGACTCTTGCCTGCCATACTGTGTAAAATGGGGACACTTGCCTGCCACAATGTGTAAAATGGGGACTCTTGCCTGTGTAATGTGTAAAATGGGGACTCTTGCCTGCCATACTGTGTAAAATGGGGACACTTGCCTGCCACAATGTGTAAAATGGGGACTCTTGCCTGCCGTACTGTGTAAAATGGGGACTCTTGTCTGCGTAATGTGTAAAATGGGGACTCTTGCCTGCCGTACTGTGTAAAATGGGGACATTTGCCTGCGTAATGTGTAAAATGGGGACTCTTGCCTGCCATACTGTGTAAAATGGGGACTTTTTTTTCCTGTGGTGGCCATGATGATGAGATCAGAAGAGGCCACGGCCATTTTAATGAGACCACGCCCATTTTAATGAGGCCACACACCGTTGCCGGGAGCGCGAGCGCCTGAGGCGTGCGCATGCTTTTTCTTTTTATATCTATGGGGGGTGGGGGTGCATTTTTTTATGTCAATGTGGGGGGCGCATTTTGAAATCTGTCACTGGGAGCCAAATTGGCTAAAAACAGCCCTGCATTGGGGCTCCGTATGATGGCAGCCTCTTACAATTCTCTATAATCACTTTTTGAGCTACACATTTACCCAATTGTGATATTGCCTGTTCTGCCTCTACCTGTGTGTCTTCTCCAGCGCACTCCTGCCCATCTGTTGTGGTGCGGAGCTCTGACATCCCTTCCTCCTCTCTGACATCTTGTTCATGCTGAAAAGGTGTAGTTTCCAGCACTGGAGACATCTTTGTTATGCCTCAGCCAGTGCCTCTTCCTCCACTGTCTCTCTATACTCCCTTAGACAGGTGAGTGCTGTATGCAGAGGTTATATTAAAATATAGAAATTTACAACATATTTGCAAAATACGCCTAATGGTTTAGAAATAACATTTCATTTCATCCAAAATAGGTATAAAACTGCAATGTTTACTTTAACAAATTGAGCATTTTTTACATCAGTAAAGAGTGCACATTACCAGGATAATGGTTATTACAAGATAACACTTAGCATAATTTGAGTTGGTGTAAGGCTGAAAATAAACTACATTGTGTGTAATGTTGATAGTAATTGGGAAATAAATGTAAAATGATTTCTCATTGCCCTGGGCTCGGCATTTACTTTTAAGTATCCAGAAACATTAATAAATCGTTTATCAATCCAGAAAAGAAAAACCTTACTAAACTGTTCCTTTTTCTGTAGATAGCTTTACTTTCTAACAAGTAATGTCTGCAAGGCAGAAGAATGTATAAGAAGCACCCAAAAGGCCTTGACACAACATTTGATCAAAATATAATGCATTTTTTTCCACATCACTGATATTTGGATTTCTGAGAGAAGTTCTAGCAATGCAAGAATATACTGAATATACAAAATCACAGAAAAGAGCAATCTAATGAACATTTTATGCCAAAACTAAAAGGAACCATATTTAAATTTAGAGAAACTTAAAATTGCTTTATTGCTAAATTCCAGTCCATTAACAAATTCAGACTGGGGAGGGCAGGACACAGCTAGGGTCGGCAACAGAAATCATGGGGCAATGTACACCCATGTTTTTTTGGCCCTCATACACATGTCCCCAGCAAGTCCAGTCACTGGAGAGTCTTCCTTAGTTGGTTTCTATGCAACGGGGACCCCTGAAGGAATTATTCCTCCCTCCCTGGGCAGATAGTGACATAAGTCGGTATTCGTTATTTACAATAGGAGATCAATAGCCCAGAAGATATATTTCCCACTCCATTGCCTCTTACTCATTATTTACATTATTCCTCCTTATAACAATCGCTCTAGGATAACTTTTTTTTGAGCATTGGTTTACTCTGGAAAGAAAGAACTTTTACATATGATAATAGCGCTCACCCAGTGACATGTAAAAGTGAACAAATAACTGGTAGACAATGCATTCACCCTTAAAAGTTATTCCTCGTTGATGTATTGAATGGAGGAAGAAGATTCACTTTAGGGGATCCTCGTATCAAGCAATAACATTCAGAAATGGAACAGATGGATTCCCAAAAATCTGAAAGATAAGTGCCTCTTTCCCAATTGTGTATGGGTTTAAACAAGAGGCACCATTAAACACAAACCATAGTGCAGTATTTTTGTTAAAAGCACGCACAGTTTTTAATGCACAGATTAAACTTACAAGAAGTTAAAAGAACAAAAGCATATCATGATAGACTTCATGGGATAACACAGATGTTATATCACCCAGCGATTTCTTGCAGCCACGGCAGATGGTATTGGAAAGTGTGCACAGTCTCTCCAGGTGTCCAGCAGCATGCAGAATAGCAGAGGGTAAATGTGTCCAAATGTCCCAGGGTCAGTCACAGGTTAAAAGCAAGAAGCCACGCTTAACGCGTATCGGACAGAACGTCCTTCATCAGAAGCGTGGATTAGTGGCTCCAAACTGGTGTTTTTATACCATCCTGGATGAAGGTCTCAGCTGTCTCCGATCATCAATCGCTCGTTGCGCTCCGTCCAGCGCACATGCGCGATGACTACCGGAAACCGGAAATCGTCGGTGCGTGTCACTTGCGCTCCACAGACCCGGAAGACCTCCAAACGGCTCTCCTTCACTTTGTTACATGGATAACCATGCTGTTGGTATGCGTTTCACTGACCAGGAAATGCACACAGAACCGTCATCCATTCATTCCCTTATATAGGGTTGTCACAACAAATATAACATGAAGTCCCGGATTAATATACGACCATATAAAAATAAAAAAGAAGAAATAGCAGCAATTTTACTCGTCAACATTTATGTGTTTGAATCATGAAACATATATGTCAGCAGCACTTAGTAGCTTAGACATATATCCATTAATATATTCCTCCTATGGTTATATAGAGCTCTGTGCCCAGTTAGTTCTAACTAGACAATGCGTAAGAAGTGTTGCATATAAAATTAGTGTTAGCGGATGACCTGTTTAAATTGGCCTCTTCTATATATAAGAAGTATAAGAAGTATATTTGTTGTATTATATTAGTAGGTATATATATTATATTTTTTATTGTTTTGATATATGTGATGTAATATATAGGTATAGGTATATATATATATATATATATGCACAGAAGAATTGGGTGGTTGTGCGATCAATGGTGGTCATTCCGAGTTGTTAGCTCGCTAGCTGCTTTAAGCAGCATTGCAAACGCTAGGCCGCCGCCCTCTGGGAGTGTATCTTAGCTTAGCAGAATAGCGAACGAAAGAGTAGCAGAACTGCTACTAAATATTTTCTTGCAGTTTCGGAGTAGCTCCAGACCTACTCCTAGATTGCGATCAGCTCGGTCCATTTAGTTCCTGGTTTGACATCACAAACACGCCCTGCGTTCGACCAGCCACTCCCCCGTTTCTCCAGACACTCCCGCGTTTTTCCCTGACACGCCTGCGTTTTTAGCACACTCCCGGAAAATGCTCAGTTACCACCCAGAAACTTCCCTTTCCTGTCAATCATTCACCGATCAGCAGTGTGACTGAAAAGCGCCGCACGAACTGCAGCAAATCTACTAAGTTTTGTGTAAAATAACTTAGCGCATGCGCTATGCATTGTGCATGCGCATTTAGCAACAAATCGCAGCATAGCGAAAATCGGCAACGAGCGAACAACTCGGAATGACCACCAATGTTTTCTGTCTTTGTCCATAAAAATGTCCGTATTATTAATTGATGTGAATGCAGGCACCTCTTGTTACAGTGTTACCAACACTGTTCATCCAAATGTATAGCAGCTAAAAGAGAATGAGGGCGCACTCGGTGAGATTAGATATCAAAGGTATTTTACTAACAAATAACAAGCTCACATACTGTACATTAAGGTTGGTTCACCGATGCCTCCGGAAAGCAAGAGCGGCACGTTCCACACAGCTTCAGCGGCAGTGTAAATTCGTCAGGGTCTCAGCCCACGGACATCGTACTCAGCAGGTGTAAGTCAATAACGTCCTTCAAGGCCACGCCCGTGCTTTTAAACCTTAATGTATGTGAGCTTGTTATTTGTTATTAAAATACCTTTGATATCTAATCTCACAGAGTGCACCATCATTCTCTTTTAGCTGCTATATATATATATATATATACACACACAAATGTATCCTTGGAAATGGGGATATATTGCTACAGTACATGGGGTAATTTGTTTACAAGTGGAAATAGAGACTCTTGTTCTCCACCCGTAGAAACAATGCATTCATTTATCATTCTCAGTGTCTAATTGACTTTCAAAGTTTCCAATTACTGATTTAAGATCACTATAAAGATAGTAACATGGCGACTTGAATTTATCTTGAAAAAGTTCTCGGAGAAGGACTAAACGTGTTGATGTACTCTATGGGGGTCATTCCGAGTTGATCGCTAGCTGCCGTTGTTCGCAGCTCAGCGATCAGTGTAGAAAATGGCATTTCTGAGCATGCATATGCACCACAATGCACACGCGTGACGTACGGGTACAAAGTCCTTTGTGGTTTTGCACAGGTTCTAGCAACATTTTCATTCGCACTGGCTGCCGCAAGAAGATTGACAGGAAAGGGGTGTTTCTGGGTGTCAACTGACCGTTTCAGGGAGTGCTTAGAAAAATGCAGGCGTGACAGGGAAAACGCAGGCGTGGCTGGGCGAACGCAGGGCGGGTGTGTGACATCAAAAGCCAACCCTCCAACATTAGAATTAACGTACACGAAGAGTAAGTACAGGGCTGGTCTTGTTTCGCACAAAATGTTTTTGCAGGCGCTCTGCTGCACAGGCGTTCGCACCTCTACAAAGCGAAAATACACTCCCCCGTGGGCGGCGACAATGCGTTTGCGCGGCTGCTAAAAACTGCTAGCGAGCGATTAACTCGGAATGACCCCCTAAGTCCTCAGTGACTTGCCCAACTACCAGTGTCTCTGTCCCATATCGGACTCACTGCTGTACATTGCCAGGACCAGTTTGATTGCACTAACTGAGAAGGTGGTGTGCAGGGACTCTGCTTCCCCACTGTGTATTGCTGCAGCTACTGTAAGTGAGGAGAGAAATAGAAGCAGATGGACTGTGCCATGCATCATAAGTGGCTCATGATCATGGACATTCCATACCACCATACACAAACTCTCTGCTCTACAGCTGAAATATTGCTATATTGTCAGGACCTGACAGGGGTTGACTGCAACTACCGAGAGGGAAGCTATATTCAATAGGACACACTGGGCGAGTTAAGCTACAATGTATTAAAATAGGGAAATTCCAGTCATCTTTCTAGAGTTTGGAGGCAAACTCTAAGACATTTGTTGGCCCAAATAAAAAAGGGAAATGTTGGAGAAATTTGATAGTCTGTTGTATATACGGACAGGCAGAACTTGAAAAAATGAAAGGAGATGTGAGAGGACATTCATTTTGACAGAGTATATTATTCGATCCAGGAGATGAATTGTGTGCTCCAGAATGATAAATCTTGTTTTATTGTGGACAGGAGATTGCAATAATTTGCCCTTTAGAGCTGGTGTTAATGTACTGTGAGCAACAGACTTATTATGATTTTTTTATGATCAAAATATTACCTTTTTGATGCACAATAATAAAAAAATGTAAAATATGTAACATTTTACACGTATTGTGAGACACTGTTGGTAAAATTAAACTGCAGTGTTCAATTACTATTTCTGACTCATACACATATTGTGTGACACTGTAGGTGAAAGCAAACTGTAGTGTTAGATTATTATCTCTGACATACACATATTGTGACACTGTAGGTGGTACATTTTTTGTACAAATTGTGGCGTGTGCTGTACCACACTTGGTTCATGTTTGTTGATATATATGGAGGACGAGCAATTGAGAAAAGAGCAGGAAGAACATTCTAGTGCTGCAGATGCGTCAATGTCATCTACTAAGGCCGATGCCCAAGGGTATAGATGGCTTAAGTCAGTGCATGTAAAATCAAAGAAGAAGTAAATTTCGGATTAGTAAAAGTCAGACTAGTGCAATAATAACTAATAAAAATTGCTATCTATGCAACATGTCTACATGTATGAGTGTGAAAATATATTACTGTGGTACCACCTTCACCCATAGTGTCGCACAATACGTGTATGAGTCAGAAATAGTAATAGTCAGTAATAGTAAACTAAAAATTGAATAGTACACTGGGGTGCAGCACATACAATATATATATATATATATATAATCATATATGTATGTATGTATGTATATATATATATACATATATATATATATATATATATATATATATTCCTCCAAGTCAGTCGGCACTCAGATCCTGTGTGAACAGCTGCCCCCGGTGCCCGATTCCTTAGATCAATAGTTCTCCAAAAGCGGCATAAACGGCACTCACTGGGTTAAATAGTTGAGAAAAGCTGGTACATTTATTTAATGTGTAACGTTTCGGAGCTGCTGCTCCTTCTTCCAGACACCAGACAGAATAAACACATACATAACACTTACCCCCCTCTTAACACACCCGAATCATCGTCGCTCACCTGCACCTGGGCTCCTTTGCAGATCGGTTCCTAACGATGACGTACTTCCTGGCCGTGGCTTCCGGTCATTGCTATAGCAACGGCCGGCTTGCGCTCCAGCCTTGGTGGTCACCATGGAGACGCGACTGCAGGCTCCCTGTTCATGCAGGCAGGCGGCGCTGTGATAACAAAAAATAACATTTAATAAACAGACATAACTGTGTGCAACACAAATATTGTAAATACCTTAATGGACATAATGAATAAATATTCCAGAGTCATTGAAATATAATCAGTTATTCTAATAGAGGAAATTTACATGATACTATTCCAGTTAATCTTTTCATTTAGGCCAAGTGGAGTCATGGTATTTAACCTGAACATCCACCTGGCTTCAGATAACAATAGTGTTCTATTCCGGTCCCCTCCACGTGGTGATTCCGGAACATGATCAATGATAAAATAACGCAACTGAGATAATGAGTGTCCCTTATTTTTGAAGTGCCTAGCTACAGGTTGGTCGACACTTCTCCCTGCTAGTGATAGATCAATGTTGGACCTATGTAGGGCCATACGTTCTCTAAAACTATGAGTGGTTTGTCCTACGTAATATAAGCCACAAGGGCAATATATTACGTACACCACATGTGTACTTTTACATGTCAGCACATGACGAATATCAAATATCTTGTCATTATGAGGATGCTTGAAGCTTTTGCACGGGAACATGTACTTACAGGTAACACAACTATAGCAGCTATAGCAACCGGGTTTCTTAAAGGATACATTAGGGGGTCTAGGGATCCCTCGACCAGAGATGTCCGTTTTCACTAATCTGTCCCTAAGATTACGCCCCCGTTTAAATGCAGCCATGGGTCTATATTATTTAAAGCAACCCAGGTCTTCATCAGTTTTTACAATTTGCCAGAGTGCTTTGGTGGCCTGATTAATTATTGGGCTTGCTACCGTAAAAGTACTGACCCACGGAATTACTTTTTTAACTCTACGGTTTGATGGTTCAAGTAGTTGAGCCCTCGGCATCGCTAGTACCTGTCTTTTTTGTCGCTGGAGTAATTCCTGATCATATCCCCGAATTATGAACTTATCAATTAACACATCCAACTGTTGTGGAGTCGTGGATCTATCACTGGTAACCCTAGCCACCCTCATCATCTGAGACAGTGGCAATCCCTGTTTCAATGAAGATGGATGGTGACTTCCGGCCAGGAGGAATGAATTGCGCTCAACATCCTTGAAATGGACGCTGGTCACAATCCTACCCTCATTGACATGAATGTTCACATCCAGAAAATTAATTTCACTTTCACTCGATGAGTGTGTAAACTTAATCGTGGTATCCATCTGATTTACCTCCAGCATTAGCTGTTCAAAAGCATTGACACCCCCGGTCCATAACATGAAAATATCATCTATATAGCGGGTATATGTAAGTATATTACAAATCACTTCAGGTCTATTAAGGAACATTTGTTCTTCTATATCAAACATATAGATGTTTGCGTACGCTGGGGCCACTGCTGACCCCATTGCGCAGCCACGGAGTTGTAAAAAGTACTGGCTGTCATGTAAAAAATAATTATTCAACAATGTCAGCTCTAGAAGGCGCAAAAATAGATCATGATTGAACACAGAGGCATCTAAATAATTAACCAAGAATTGCTTCATAGACGCCAACCCCCCATTGTGGGGAATCGACGTGTATAAGCTAGTTACATCAAGGCAACACATCAACGTCCCGTCAGGTACTGTATCAATCCCCATTAGTAGCTTAATAAAACCAGTAGTATCCTTGAGAAAGGATTTTTTTAGGGGTAACAACGGTTGTAATATAGAGTCCAATAGTTGGGCAGTAGTTTGGAAAAGAGAGTCACGAGCAGAAATTATCGGTCGACCCGGCGGATCGATATTGTTCTTATGTAGCTTCGGCAGCGTATACAGGATTGGTACCTTAGGAAACTCTTTACATAAGACTTTATGGAGAGCTGAAGAGATAAGTCCACTTTGAACTGCCTCGTTCAGTACCGACCGCAGTTGTAACTGAAATTCTTTAGTAGGATCACCAGAGAGTTTTTTTTATACCTCTGCATCTGCCAGCTGCCTCTCAATTTCATGTCGATATTCATTAATTCCTTGAATAACTATGGCTCCACCTTTATCGGCGGGCCGAATAGTTATATCTTCATATTTGGCAAGATTTTGTAATGCCGTAGTTTCTGCTCTTGAAAGATTCTTCTGAACTTTACCTGCTGCTGATGTGTATCTGGTCACAGAATCGTCCAGGAGTCTATTGAACGTCTTTAACGAGGGGTTAGCTGAAGGTGGATCATATGTGGACCTTGCAGCCGATTGGATAAATTTCTCCACCGGTGTTCCCTCCGTAATAGAGGGTTTATGCTGGAAATGTTCTTTTAAGCGTAGCTTCCGTGCGAATTTATGATGTTCTCTCCTCCATTCATAATCATCGTGAAGATTAGTCGGCACAAATGAAAGGCCCTTTTGTAATACCGAGATTTCAGTTTCAGTCAACACCCTCGATGAGAGATTCACTATGGCTGTTTGTTCTTTGCTGCTTTCCTGGTGGTGGCCCCTTTTGTTTTGTCCACCCCTGCGGGTGGTCATTCTTTTACAGCTTTTAAAGATTCTGGTGGATTCCCTAAAGGGACACCAGCCGATGTACTGGGATCATCTGATTCTGATACACCAAAATCACTGTCACTATGGCTCGCAGAGGTGTCAGTTTGATTCCGGGTTCGTGATGGATCGTGATGGAGATTTTGACTATGAGAGATTTTGACTAACTTTTCCCTTGAACTGGCAGTAGGAGATTTTGACTAACTTTACCATAGATTTTGTCTAACTATGCAAGAGATTTTGGCTATGGGAGATTTTGACTATCTCATTTAAATAAGGGGATGAGTGTCATATATAGGACGATTTTACAGGGTGGCTGGTATTTAAATAGCTAAAAGTAAAAAAAATTTTTTGCGTGGGGTCCCCCCTCCTATGTAAAACCAGCCTTGGGCTCTTTGAGCCAGTCCTGGTTGTTAAAATACAGAGGAAAAAATGAGTAGGGTTCCCCTATATTTAGACAACCAGCACCAGGCTCTGCGTCCGGTCCTGGTTTAAAAAATACGGGGGACAAAAGACATAGGGGTCCCCCGTATTTTTCAAACCAGCACCGGGCTCCACTAGCCAGGGAGATAATGCCACAGCCGGGGGACACTTTTATATTGGTCCCTGCGGCCGTGCCATTACCCCCCCAACTAGTCACCCCTGGCCGGGGTACACTGGAGGAGTGAGGACCCCTTAAATCAAGGGGTCCCCCCCTCCAGCCACCCAAGGGCCAGGGGTGAAGCCCGAGGCTGTCCCCCCCATCCGTGGGCGGTGGATGGGAGGCTGATAGCCTTTCAATAGTAATATTGTTCTTTACAGGTGGCCTACAGGTCCCAGCAAGCCTGCCCCAGCATGCTGGCACTTGGAGAACCACAAGTGCCAGCATGCCCGAACATAAAGGGCCCGCTGGCACCTGTAGTCCACCTGTAAAGAAAATATTGGGAAAAAAACACGACACATTCTTTAAAAAATCCTTTATTAAACTGGGTCTTCACCTGGGGGCGGCGGCCTTTAAGCTCTTTTGCATGGCCGCCGCCTTCCCCGGGCTTCCGGCGTCTTCACCTGGGGGGGCGCCACCTCCCCAGGGCTTCTGGGGTCTTGCTCCGGCGTCTTCACCTGGTGGGCGGCGGCTGCTAAGCTCTTTTGCATAGCCGCCGCCCATCCAGGACTTCCACGGCGTCTTCAGTCTTCAGGAGCTCTTCTCCGCTCCTCCTCCGCCGTCGGACTGAAAGCCGCTGCCTCGCGCTGACTTATATAAGTCAGCGGGAAGGGGCGGGGCGTGATTGGCTCGCGGCGGCCATCTTGAATTTAAAAAATGACGCTGAGGCGCCATTTTTGAAACTGGTACCGCTCCGCTGCCAAACTCTGCAAGATAAAGGTAAATTTCCCCCGCCCGCACCGCTGCCGCAACCCGCCACCGCCCACACCGCCACCGCAACCCACCGCCGCCCATACCGCAACCCGCCGCCGCCCGCACCGCCGCCGCAACCCGCCGTCGCCCACACCGCCACCGCAACCCGCCGCCGCCCGCACCACCGCCACAACCCGCCGCCGCCCGCACCACCGCCGCCTGCAACATCGCTATCGCTGGGAAAAATCGCTGGCCTCTTAAAGTATTAGCGATTTTGACTAACTTTTGCAGCGACATAGCCAAAATTGACTTGCCTGCACTGACTATTTTTCCCAGCGATAGCGACCTAGCGGGGACGCGCATCGCTATCGCTGCCTGTATACACACGGAGCGATCTGCACTAACTTTCTGAGCGATTTTGACTATATAGTCAAAATCGCTCAGTTATATCGCTCCGTGTGTATGCACCTTTAGGGACAGATTAGTGAAAATGGACATCTCTGGTCGAGGGATCCCTAGACCCCCTAATGTATCCTTTAAGAAACCCGGTTGCTATAGCTGCTATAGTTGTGTTACCTGTAAGTACATGTTCCCGTGCAAAAGCTTCAAGCATCCTCATAATGACAAGATATTTGATATTCGTCATGTGCTGACATGTAAAAGTACACATGTGGTGTACGTAATATATTGCCCTTGTGGCTTATATTACGTAGGACAAACCACTCGTAGTTTTAGAGAACGTATGGCCCTACATAGGTCCAACATTGATCTATCACTAGCAGGGAGAAGTGTCGACCAACCTGTAGCTAGGCACTTCAAAAATAAGGGACACTCATTATCTCAGTTGCGTTATTTTATCATTGATCATGTTCCGGAATCACCACGTGGAGGGGACCGGAATAGAACACTATTGTTATCTGAAGCCAGGTGGATGTTCAGGTTAAATACCATGACTCCACTTGGCCTAAATGAAAAGATTAACTGGAATAGTATCATGTAAATTTCCTCTATTAGAATAACTGATTATATTTCAATGACTCTGGAATATTTATTCATTATGTCCATTAAGGTATTTACAATATTTGTGCTGCACACAGTTATGTCTGTTTATTAAATGTTATTTTTTGTTATCACAGCGCCGCCTGCCTGCATGAACAGGGAGCCTGCAGTCGCGTCTCCATGGTGACCACCAAGGCTGGAGCGCAAGCCGGCCGTTGCTATAGCAATGACCGGAAGCCACGGCCAGGAAGTACGTCATCGTTAGGAACCGATCTGCAAAGGAGCCCAGGTGCAGGTGAGCGACGATGATTCGGGTGTGTTAAGAGGGGGTAAGTGTTATGTATGTGTTTATTCTGTCTGGTGTCTGGAAGAAGGAGCAGCAGCTCCGAAACGTTACACATTAAATAAATGTACCAGCTTTTCTCAACTATTTACCCCGTGAGTGCCGTTTATGCCGCTTTTGGAGAACTATATATATATAGTTCTATATGCAATTGGGATGTGGCTACCATCCCTACGTATCAAGGCACCTGAACGCATTGTTCACAATTTATTATTGGTTTCAGCTGTTCTGTCCCTTGCGGGACCACGTTAGGAAACAGCTCATATTTTCTGTCATCAAAAAAAATTTTCAAACAGTTTTTTGTTCGATGAACAGAACCACAGTCTACTCTCCAGCTACTACAGCCGCTACATAGAGCCACCTATACCTGGCTCCCGGCCATTTTTACAGGGCACCATGTCTACCCCTTCTCCTTCAGGACCGCTATCATTTATTGATTTGAAACAACACCTGGATGAGACTCTCAGCTATAATACAGAACAAGCACACCAGATTCTTTTTGGTGAAGATCTCAGCATTAAACCTGAGCCGTCGACTACAGAGAAAATCTTTCAATGTCTCCTGAAATTGCGTAATAATGAAACTGACTATCTCCTACATGGGACCTCTTTGTCAGATTACTTCCGCGCTAAAATGATTCCACGAGGTTTTCGGATAAAAAACACGCCAACCATCGGCCGCAACAGCGCAGAATTCTGCCGCAAGTGGATATCCATACTTAACAAGTGCAGCTTTGACCTGATGCTGCTTGTTATTGACGAATCTAGAACAACTCTGCTGGACACCAGGTCCAAGCTGTCTGCGGCAATGGCCAAATACAAACCACAGCTTGAGGATAAAAAACAACAGACCCAATGGGATAAACTGGAACAGCAATGTAACACGTACCGACAAGATCTCATCAAATTTAAACACAAAAAATTGATTACTGTACAGTCTGATTATGAAGATCAACGGGTATACTGGTGGCTGCAAGGAACTGATTCAGCTTTCCGGTCGAGATCCCGTGTCTCTTGGAGAGACAGAACAACAACTAATAGAAGAAACCGGTCACAATCTAATAGCGACAGTGACTTTTTAGTCACAGATTCTGAGGATCCGCAATCATCTCGTACAGTCCCTTTAGCCAGGGCCACACGTTCCAAAGTAGACATGTCAAACAGGGAAGAACGCGACGTGGGGGCCAAAATCAAAGGATCTTCCAAGCCTCCCACCAACAAAGGGAAGAAATAATCTTCAACCTATCATCCCGCCAGTTTACGGATACAGAACTTAAAGTTCTCAACAAAGGACTGTCGTTTGTGCCTACCCATAATCATCGGGATTTAGATTGGAAGGTGGACCTTTATGGGTTCCACAGAACACTCAAAACGAAAGAATTCTTCCAACATAAACAAGATACTTCCCAAATCAGGCACAAAATAAAAGCGGTCCCTAAAAGAACCACATTTGACCCGGTGTCTACTAATGCGTCTTTAAAATCATTTAACCGATTGCTTGACTTGGCAATAACGAAATATCACTCAGCACAACCAAGAGTATCGCCAAACCTCACTAGAGCTGAACAAAAGGCTCTACAGGATTTGTCACAAAGTTCCGATGTCACCTTCCGACCAGCAGACAAGGGAGGTGGCATTGTAATCCAAAATACTGACAAATACATTCAAGACATTGATATATTACTTCAAGATCAGTCTACTTATCGCCAGCTGCCAGGCAATCCAACAGATTTATTTAAACGGGATCTCGATCAGTTACTATTGGAAGCATATAATTTAAGACACTTTGACAAAAAGACGTACACGTCATTAATTACTGAATATCCGATTACGCCCGTATTATATACAATTCCCAAGCTGCATAAAAACCCTACAGATCCACCTCCCCGACCCATCATCTCAGCTCGAGGGTCGCTTCTACAGCCTATTTCTCAGCTGTTGGACGTTCTGATTCAACCATACATTAAGGACCAATCAACGTTCCTTAAAGATACCACTCAACTTCTGATCAAATTGGACCAATTGGGCACAGTACCTACTAACACCTTGCTCTGTACGCTTGATGTTAAAAACCTGTATACAGTCATCCCACATTCGAGTGGTGTGGCGGCGATGGAATTATTTCTGTTTAAACATCATTTTGATTCGATCCCCATCCCATTGTTCCTGGAATTACTGTCTAAAACCCTCACTCAAAATTATTTTATACACCATGGCCAGTATTTCATTCAAACAACTGGGTGTGCGATGGGATCCTCAGTAGCTCCATCGTTCGCAAACGTATTCATGTTCCAACAAGAAGAACTTTTTTTCTTTTCATCACCTGGTACCAAAGGGAAAATGCTGCTCTATACACGCTACATTGATGATCTGTTGATCATATGGTCTGGACCAGAAGAGGAACTTGTCACACTTATTAATCAGATTAATCTGCAGGATTCCCCTATCAAATTCACTTATCAGATTAGTCACAACATCATCAATTATCTAGATGTGACCATAGAGATCATCAACAACCAGGTCCACACCAGACTGTTTTCAAAACCTACGGACCGCAACACCTTGCTCCATCATAGCAGCTGCCATCCCCCTGCACTGATACGAGGTTTGCCAAGGTCCCAAATGCTCAGGGCAGCTCGCATTTCCAGTGATAAAACTACCTTGGCTACTGCACTTGACCAGATGATTCATAAGTTTGCCAACAGGGGTTACAAACTTCGTGAACTAATGAAAACCAGGGACGAAGTATTACGAACTTCCAGAGACCAATTATTGTACAGTGTGCCACAGAAACGACTAGAATCACGAATACCTTTTGTTACTCAATACACTACTGCTAGTAGGGTCATCCCACGAGCCACAAAGGGATTGTGGCCTATTGTCTCAGGTGACAAGGACCTCCCTTGCTTTAAAAATACCACCGTAATGCCCAGCTACAAAAGAGGACCCAACATCAGAGACATTCTTGTCAAAACCAACATGGTTCCAAAGAACCCGACTCATATGCTGCACACCCAGTTGAAAAAACCGGGATGCTATAAGTGTGCATCCTGCACTACATGCAAATATTTAGAAACTGGTCAAGTTTTCCAGAACCCACATACAGGTCACCGATACAAAATCCGCCATGTACTTACCTGCACGACATCCTACATTGTTTACATTATTATTTGTCCATGTGGCATGCTGTACGTAGGACAAACCATCAGGAACCTACGGGACAGAATGGCGCTTCATCGATCTGCGATAAAAGCATCCTTAGATGGCAAATCGGTTGACCAACCAGTGGCACGCCATTTCAAGGCACTTGGCCACCCACTGTCTAGTTTAAGATACAAAATCATTGACCATATTCCAGTTCCCCTTAGAGGCGGCGATAGACAACGGGCCTTATCCAAGTGTGAAGCCAAATGGATTTACCTATTGGATGCATTGTCTCCCAAAGGACTAAATGAAAAATTTACCTGGAATATCTTTTTATAACAGAGACAATGCAACAGTCAATATGGTATCATTTACACATCAATGGGTCCTGATTCTCTCCTTTTCCTATTCATGCACCTCCCCCTCCCCTCCTGCCTTTCCCACTCCTCACTTCCTTTCCCCTGTCCTTCACTCCCCCACCGTTTCTTTAAGCCTTGTGATCCATGACCATTTATGCCAAGCAAGTTGTGACTTAATGATTATTGCATATATTACATACTTGTAGGCATCAAACGTTGCAACAATTATTCTATATCTAAACAAGCTGTATATATTATACCAGTCTTTGAATGCAATTGCACTGTATTTTTCTATGTAGCTGCTGTCAGTAACGTTTTAAACCCTTTTAAATCCTTTGCACATATGTCACCAGTAACTCCACAGCACTATTTCTGCTGGGCATGGCATGCAAACTGCATGCCTCTACTCACGATCGTTGTTTCTATCACTGACAGGTCTTCCCGGCGCCTGCTACAGTTTACGCGCGTTGCCTAGCAACACAGCACGTCACTGGGGAGCCGCTCACGTGACTCTCCCGGAAGTCCCGGACACAGACGCCGGGAACACCTCTCCCTTACACTTCACGCTACTTAACAGGTGAGTTTTCTTCTGTTGGTTTGGTTCTTTTTCACTTCACAGCACAGGGGTCACCTTACCTGATGAAAAGGCAGCGATGCCTTGAAACGTCGTAAGATACCTGTCCCCCCTTATGGTTTTATTTGATTGACACGATGTTACCTTGATGTCACCATGTTTTGAATACAAATTATGATTCTTGCATAAGCCCATGGAGTGCCGCCTCATTTCCTTTGCTGCTAACACCTGAGCCACAGGTGGGGAAGGATACTGTGTCTATATATATATATATATATATATATATATAGTGTGGCAGAGACAGCATTGTTCCATATGAAAGTAATGTGGAGGATCCAGGCCAGGTTTTGGAAGCAGTAGCAGAATCCCAGGTGTGTGATTAGCAGCACCTGGGATTTCCTAATATAAGGGTTTCCAGGACAGAGTCACCTTGCTCTTGATGGTGGAATAGCTATCCGTGTGATAGGCCAGGTTGTGTGTATTAGACTAGGGACCACTGGAGCCTATCAAGAGTCTGCTATGCTGTGAGTACCTGTATGCTACTGCCTGTAATACTGACTGTATGGAATCAACTTGCTATGTGCTGACATGCTATGCAAAATAAACACTGAAAGTGTTCATCTGAGTCCCCGTGTGTGTGCACCTTGTCACAAGTGGTGGAGAATGAGAGCAAGGACACGGTGTACAGCAGAAACTGGTGGTAAGCATACCGGTGTTTAAACTGCAAGTTTGTTTCCTTTTCTTTCCTTCCTCTCTGGTTATGCAGTGCAAGTGACAGCCTTAAAGGGCCATAGCATTATATGCAGACTGTTTGCTGTGTTAAATAAGCCAGCAAAGCAGGAAGGTGTCGGCTTGGCCTGTTTGATAAGCCTGGCACATTATATTAATCCTCCTAGATTTGTCCTTAAATGGACCACGCAGGGCAATATGGAGGAATTGCTAAAACAATTTGCTGAACTTGCAGCTGGACAACAAACCCAGATTCAAATGTTACATGTGGGGCAACAAGCCCAGATAGCTGATATAGAGGCATTCCTTTGCACGTTTGAGCGCATGGCCATGCGGTTGGGATGGTCTGCGGAGGAATGGTCTGACAGTCTGGCTCCCTGTTTAACAGGGGAGGCACAGCGGGCGTATGTGGACATGACTGTGGCTGAGGCATGCTCCTATCCTGCCCTGAAAAAGGCTATACTGGATAGGATTGGAGTGATGGGGCCCAGCAAAACCCAGGAATTCCATGATTGGTGGCTGGAGGGCTCTGAGCCTCCCAGGATTCAGCTGACCAAACTAGCCCAACTAGCAAGGGCCTGGTTGCAGCTGGATAAAAACTCTGCAGTACAGATTGTGGAGGTAGTCGCACTGGACCAGGCTATGCGGGTGTTAGACTGCTCGGTGCATCAGTGGGCCCTTCAAGCTAACCC
Source organism: Pseudophryne corroboree (assembly GCF_028390025.1). Classification (NCBI taxonomy): domain Eukaryota; kingdom Metazoa; phylum Chordata; class Amphibia; order Anura; family Myobatrachidae; genus Pseudophryne; species Pseudophryne corroboree. The sequence goes on from NC_086447.1 coordinate 406,372,185, forward strand.
CCAGACATTTGAGGGGTTGGCAGTGGTGATTTAGCGGCACCTGACACTGGGAAAGCTAAATAAAGCCAGGTCAGGATACGGGCTACCACCTAAACTCAGAACTCAGGACCCAGTAGTTAAACCAAAGGCTCCGCCTCCTTTGGTGTGCTTTGAGTGCGGCAAGCCTGGTCATGTGCAGTGGGACTGCCCGAAACAGGGTGAGCCAATGGATTGCAGTGCGGGGAAAACGGACCAGCAATTGGTCAGCATGGCGGTGGTGGGGGTATCCCAAGCAGAGTCTTCCCTGTTCCGGGTGCAGGTACAGGTGGGAAACCGGGAGATTTGGGCCCTGGTGGATACTGGCAGTGAGCTCACCATTGTCGCGGCCAATGTGGTTTCCCCAGGAGCTGACAAGGTCCAGCCTCCTGTCAGGGTGTTGTGTGTCCATGGCGATGTGGAGGAGTGCCCACGTGTCTACTTACCCCTAGTCGTTCAAGGTCGGTAATTACAGGTGGTGGCGGCGGTAATCTCCAGACCCCCGTATCCGCTGATCCTGGGATGGGACTTTCCATTGCTGCAGGAGGTGTTTACCTGGCATGCTACCCACAAACCATCAACCACTGAAACAACTCAGAAGCCAGAGACCAGAGACTACCAAAGTTTAGCATCCGGGAGAGAGACTGCCGGTCCCAGACCACCCCAAGAGACTGAGTCCGAGGCTCATTGGAACCCAGTTGGTGAGAAGATATCAGTGCAGGACTTTGGGAGAGATCAACGTGATGACAGCAATTTGGCACATGCCTTTGAGACTGTTAAAGTAGTTAATGGCAGGGTAGTTGATGCTTTACCATCAGTGGGTGTACCATATTTTGTGTTGAAAATGATTTGCTGTATCGTGTCGCTACTTTACAAGGGAAATGGGTAGATCAGCTCTTGGTTCCCCGAAAACTGGAGCGATTGAAGCTGCCCATACGCATTTGTGGGGTGGCCATCTAGGGGAGGAGAAAACCCTCCAATGCATCCAGTTAAGGTTCTTTTGAGCCGGCATCTATGCTTCCGTTAAGAGGAATTGTCAGGAATGCCCAGTCTGTCAGAGGACATGCCCTCAGCCAGAGTTTAGAGCTCCACTGGTACCCCTCCCTATCATTTCCATACCTTTTGAGCAGATTGGTATGGATCTGATAGGGCCAGTGGAAAAATCTTTTCGAGGGCACCAATACATATTGGCGGTAGTTGATTATGCCACCAGGTACTCAGAGGCTATACCCCTGCGCAATATGAAATCTGGCACTATTGCCAGGGAACTACAGTACTAACCATGTATACCCGCTTAGGAATACCAAAAGAGGTCTTAACGGACCAAGGTACACCTTTTGTGTCTAAACTCATGAATGATTTATGTTGGTTGCTAAACGTAGACAGGATTACCACCTCGGTGTACCACCCGCAGACAGATGGCCTGGTAGAAAGATTCAATAAAACCCTTAAGCAAATGATAAAGAGGGCAGTGTCACAAGAAAGACAAGATTGGGATCTACTCCTAACTTGATGTTTGCGGTCAGAGAGGTACCCCAATCCTCTACAGGGTTTAGTCCCTTTGAGCTCCTCTGTGGGAGACAGCCCAGAGGAATTCTAGATCTCTTAAAAGAAGGGTGGGAAGAACAACCATGCCAGGACCCTAACGTCGTTCAGTTTGTCGCCCAGTTATATGGCCATCTAAGGCAGAATGCGCTACTACTGAACGAACACATGGAAAGGGCCCAACAACGTCAGAAACAGAAGTACGATGTCACCTCAGTTAACCAGTCCTTTAATCCGGGAGATACAGTGTTAGTGCTGGTGCCCACCACAGAAAGCAAGTTGTATGCACAATGGCGGGGCCCCTATGAGATCATCGAGGCAGTGGGAGCGGTCAATTACAGGATCCGACAGGATGGTAGAAGGAGGGAGGTACAAGTCTACCATGTAAACCTGTTAAAACCCTGGAAGGATACTGCCAATTGGACCACTTTGGTAGCTAAAAAGATTTCAGAATGCCAGGTACCCATTGAAGTCACGCTTACTCCTGAACAGAAACGGGAAGTGGTGAACTTGGTGAAACGCTACCAAGATGTGTTTTCTGCCATTCTGGGAAAGACACAGATCATCCAACATGATGTTGACTCCACCTGGGGTGGTCATTAAACAGAGGCCATATCGCATACCCGAAGCAAAGCAGGCAGCAGTAAAGCAGGAGGTGGAAGAGATGTTACGCCTAGGCGTTATTGAGGAATCCACCAGTGAGTGGAATAATCCAATTGTTTTAGTACCGAAGCCTTCAGGTGCCTTATGGTTCTGCAATGACTTCCGTAAATTAAATCAAGTGTCCCGGTTTGATTCCTAACCTATGCCCCGGGTGGATGAGTTAGTAGAAAATTTAGCCAATAGTCAATATCTCACTACACTTGATTTGACAAAATGTTATTGGCAGATTCCGTTAACAAAAGCTGCTAAGGCAAAAATAGCCTTATCTACCCCAGAAGGCTTATTCCAATATAAAATGCTCCCATTTGGTTTATATGGTGCCCCAGCAACCTTCCAGAGAGCTATGAATAAGTTGCTGAGGCCCCACAAGGAATATGCGGCTGCATATTTAGATGACATCGTTATTTTCAGCTCTGATTGGGAGTCACACCTACCAAAGGTAGAAGCCATTTTACAGTCTCTACGGGCACACGGGTTTACCGCCAACCCCGAGAAAAGTGCCATTGGTATCATTGAGGCCAAGTATTTGGGGTACATTGTGGGCAGAGGACAGGTTAAACCTCAGCCTAATAAAGTAGAAGCAGTTCTCCCCTGGTCCAGACCTAAATGTAAGTCACAACTTAGAACATTTCTCGGTTTGCTCAGATATTATCGCAGGTTCATTCAAAATTTTGCCGCTAGAGCGGCACCACTGACCGAATGTCTTAAAAAACAGTTCCCAGACAAGATAATGTGATCTAGACCAGTGGAAACTGCTTGGCAGGATTTAAGACGAGCTTTGTGTACTGAGCCTGTCTTGCAAGCTCCTGACTTTAAAAAGCAATTTGTGTTACAAACGGATGCCTCAGGGACAGGATTAGAAGCAGTCCTATACCAAGAGGTAGATGGAGAGGAGAAGTCCATCCTCTACCTTAGCTGTAAATTATTGCCCAGGGAGCGCAGGTACTCAACTGTAGAACAGGAGTGCTTTGCCATTAAATGGGCAGTTGAGTCATTAAGGTATTTGTTGGGACGAAAGTTTTAGTTGGTCACAGACCATGCACCCTTAGAGTGGAGGCATACAAACAAAGAGGTGAATGCTTATGTGACCCGTTGGTTTTTGGCTTTGCAGCCATTTAAGTTTGAGGTGAGGCATCGTCCGGGGAAACAGCACCTCAATGCCGATGCCCTTTCCAGGAGGTTTGTAGGTCCTGTTCCTCCAAGCAACCCTATGGTGAAGCTAGGGGAGGAGGAAAAAGGTGAGGTGGGTGACCTCTGGAAGGTAGTGGAAGGCTGTGTACCTGGGCGGATGGCACAGATAGGGGTGGGCGAGGCAGAGAGCTTGCCTGAAAATGGTGTCGCTTCACCAGCGTGGTTGAAGCTAAGGGGGGAGGAGTGTGGCAGAGACAGCATTGTTCCATATGAAAGTATTGTGGAGGATCCAGACCAGGTATTTGAAGCAGTAGCAGAATCCCAGGTGTGTGATCAGCAGCACCTGGGATTTCCTGATATAAGGGTTTCCAGGACAGAGTCACCTTGCTCTCAATGGTGGAATAGCTATCTGAGTGATAGGCTGGGTTGTGTGGGTTAGACTAGGGACCACTGGAGCCTATCAAGAGTCTGCTATGCTGTGAGTACCTGTATGCTACTGCCTGTAATACTGACTGTATGGAATCAACTTGCTATGTGCTGACCTGCTATGCAAAATAAACACTGAAAGTGTTCATCTGAGTCCCCGTGTGTGTACCTTGTCACAATTCTATATATATACACATATATATATATATATATATATATGTATATATATAATTTTATTTTAGGCTTTTTAGATTTTATTGTTTTCTTTTTACACTGGAATGGAGCCCCTGGATGGATGGACAGATCACCACTAGGTGGACAGAGGACCTCTTGTCAGATACAGCAAACAGACAGAGCACCCCTGGAATGATACTGACAGACAAACCAGCCCCAAGATGTAGACACAATATACTGGGTTTTTAAATAACACTGGGGCAGAGCCCCTGGATGTATGGACAGATCACCCAAGGTGGACAGATAAACCAGATGACAGAAAGAGCACCCCTGGACTGATACACCAGCCCTTAAAGCAGCCACCAACCAACACTCATGCTCCATGCCACAAAACCCAGCACTTAGACAGACACATCCATTCAGAACACTCTCCACAGCTGAAGTAAAAATGGCAATGATCACTGGGACTTTTATAGAATCCAAAACCCTGTGAGAAGTCGACAGTGCGATGATGAAGTTTTGCCTCCTGAGTCTGGAGGGAAACCAAGAGTCGGACTCAGATTGGGAAGTTTGGGTGGATCTGGATCATGGAGAACTGTACCCGCTCATCTCTACTTAAAGCAGAATTATTAAACCAGTCTCTATCCACAGTAGTAATCGCAGAGGACAGGAAATGAGCAAATGTAGTCTCAATGCACAAGTGGAAGTAAGGATAGGCAGGTTACTACCGACCAGTAAGCTTTACATCAGTAGTAGGGAAATTGATATGTTAAAGAAATAGATCAAAGGAGGAAGGGGGCATATATGTATCTTTTTTAGACTCTAGTAATGATTTTGACACTGTTACACATCGCAGACTGTTAAATAAACTTGAAAGCTTGGAATTGGATTCTAAGGTTCAATGTTCAGTTACAGGATAGAAAACAAAGTGTTGTAGTTAATGGAGTGCATTCTCAGGAGGGAAAGATTACTAGTGGTGTTAACCAAGGATCTGTACTTGGACCAGTGCTTTTTTATATCTTTTTTTCTTAATATCTAGATGGACAGTCACTAGAGCAGGCATTCCCAACCACGGTCCTCAAGGCACACCAACAGTGCAGGTTTTAGTGATATCCAAGCTACAGCACAGATGGTTAAATCAAAATAACTTAGCTACTAATTAAGTCACCTGTGCTGAAGCCTGGATATCACTAAAACATGCACTGTTAGTGTGCCTTGAGGACCGTGGTTGGGAATGCCTGCACTAGAGGAATTGTCAAGAGCATGACAACTACTGTATAGTTTAATGCCCCCCCCCCCCCAAAAAAAAAAAAACTACCTATTAATAACTGAATTTTATGCATGCTTATTGTACTAACCAACTGAGCAATGGCCTAATAACAGGACTGCAAAATACATTGTTGGTTGTGGCAGCTAGAAGTTAAAAAAGTTTTTAGAAAATATGATATATTATTGAATTTGTATTCTTATGAACAATAATTTAGGCCGTGTGTTTTGGAATGATGTCTACAGTATATGTGAGATTAAATGTTTTATAAAAAGTCTTTTATAAAAAGCAGTTCATGTATTTTATTGTTTATGTTGTATTGTGTGATTAATTCCACCATTTTTGTGACCTTGCACTAATTAAATTTCTTCTTTAGATTTTATTTGTTAGTATAATAACACAACTATGTTTTCCAATGCTATCTTTGTATTTGATGTACACGATGTCTGGCAATCTTTGTCATCCCAAATATCTGTAATTAAATGGATAACAGTATTTGCAGCTTGAATAATTACTGTTTGTTGCCTATGCAACCACTGAAGGACATCACCATAAGAACAGACCAACAACTGTATATCATCCCAAAAGACTGAATTTTTGTTTTATTTTAAAAGTGCTAAATTATCCCACATTGTACAATATATATTTTGGCAATATTATTTTTTTAATGAGGCCCCATTGAATGTTCAATTCACAAAGCTTCAGGACCACCTATTTCTTTGTTACATCATCAATAGACACAATGATCCAGTGCCAATGGATGTGATGCATGCACATGCCATCACACTGCCTCAATCATGTTTCACAGATAATGTGATATGCCTTGGATCATGATCCATTACAAACTTTCTGCACCATTTTGTCTTCCCATCATTCTTCTACAGCTTGATATAAGTTTCATCTGTCCAAAGAATGCTATTCCAGAAGTAGGTGGGCATTTATTAAATTTTTTTGTCAAAGTATAATGCGGCCTTTCTATACTTGAGGCTTATGAATTATTTTCTCCTTGTGGTGAATCCTCTGTATTTGCCCTTATGGTATACTTGGATAATATGCCTTCCTCCTGGAGAGCGTTCTTCACTTGGCTTGATGCTGTGAAGTAGTTTTCCAATGACAACCAGGCATTTAAGGGTAAATTTACTAAGATGGGAGTTCTATTTAGGATGGGTTGTTGCCCATAGCAACCAATCTATACAATGTTGCCCATAGCAACCAATAATGCCATGGATCAATACATTCAGGAGAGTTTGGGCAAACGATTCATCCCCCTTTCCAGATTTCTGTTAGGAGCTGGATTCTTCTCTGAACCAAAAAGAATGAGTCCTTGTGACCTTGTATTGATTATCAAGCATTGATCAAAATCTTCTCCTCATCTGTTATTTGATCATCTCTGGGACGCAGTGATTTTCTCCAAAATAAATGTGAGATGGGCCTACAACCTTGTGCGGATCTCAGAGGGTGACAAATAGAAGATGGCATTTAACACTCATACTGGGTATTATGAGTATCTGGTCATGCCATCTGGACTGTCTGAGTTCCCAGCTGTCTTCCAGGAATTTATCAACAAAGTTCTTAGGGAGTATCTCGGTTCTTTTGGTGTTGTTTATTTAGATGACATTCTCATTTATTCCAAGTCCTTGTCTGAACATTGTGACCAAGTGAGGATGGTTCTCCAAAGACTTCGGGAGCTTAGGTTGTATGGTACTGTATATTGGAGAAATGCAAATTGGAGTTGGGAGAGGTGTCCCTCTTAGGTTACATCATTTCGCCGAGAGGGTTTTCTATGGACGACAAGAATATTTAGGCAATACTGGAGTGGACCCGTCCTTCTCAAACCTATCCAGTGTTTTCTTGGATTTTCTAACTATTAGAGATGCTTCATTCAATTTCTTTCTACCATTGTTGCTCCCTTTGTGCAGCTTACTAATAAGGGAGTGGACTTCAGCATTGGTCACCACAGGCAGTGTTGGCCTCTGAAAGGCTCAAGAAAGCATTTATGTCTGCTCCAATTCTTTGACACCCTAACCTGAGCTTGCCTTTTTTGGTGGAGGTGGATGCTTCAGATATTGCAGCAAGGGCAGTACTTTTGCAGAGGGATCCTGAGGACCAAAAAATCCACCGTTGTGCATTCTTCTCCAAGAAGTTCTCCTTGGCTGAGAGGAATTATGATGTTGGGAACTGGCAACTGCTGGCAATTAAGTGGGCCTTTGAGGATTGTCGCCATTGGTTGGAGGGAGCATTGCATGTAATACCTGTATTTACTGACCACTAAAATCTGGCTTATATTGAAGATGCTAAGAGACCTAACCTTTGACTCATAGGGCCCTGTTTTTTTACCAGATTCAGGTTTATGATCACCTTCAGACTGGGATCTAAAAACATTGAGGCGGATGCTTTGTCCAACAGTTTTTTGGTGGTTCAAGATTCTAAGGGATCCAATTTACCTATTGTACCTACCTCTACTATTCTTTTGGGTTTAACACAAGATCTGGCCTCTCATGTGCTATTTATTCAGGGCAATACTCCTGCAGAGGCTCCATATGGTCACCTGTTCATTTCCAAGGTTCATCGTAAAGCAGCATTATTGCAATTTAATTCTGCTAGATATTCTGGACATGCTGGAGTTGCTAGGACAATGGAGCAATTCAATTGAAAAGTGGGCGCTAAAGATTAAATAAGTAAAAGAATAAGAAATATATTGATGGACAGCAGCTCACACAATGAGGATCTGGATATCCTCAAATTAAAAGACACAAGGTCCAGAGAATTTATATACCAAGTGTGAGCGCACAAATGAATTAAATTGGAACTTCTAATTTAATCAGTGGCTGCTGGTTCAATAAAAATACCTTTATTCATCTCCTAAAAACAATGAATTATATAAAACATTTGCAAAACATCTCAATAAAATAACAATCAAGAAGAAGAAAAAAGGGGGAATGAATGTAATATACAATATAAGCTCTAGCCAATTGGAATTATGCATACCGGTATGTTAATTAATTCAAGCACAGCACAATCTTTTCATACAGTCCTGCTGGTTAGTAAAGCTGTTATCTCCCTCCAGGGGACTTATTAGTATCAACGTTAAAAGCTGTTAGATATGCATAATTAGTGCTGTAATAAAGAGTCATAGTCCCGTACTGTTTACTGCTGGAGTATTTGTTTGCTTTAGCAATTTTGTTCAGACAATAGTGTTTGGCAGCGGTTTATAATGATTTCACGATGTAATGCTGGTAATTACTTGTTCCCCGGCATGACACTCCTGTGGGCAATGCTTACCCCTCCACACTGCAGCGGTTCTGGTGTCTCTTGCCTGGCTAGATGGTACCAGCGGCATACAGCTGTCCCCGGCTGAGCATTGAACGCTAAAGCGTGTGGTGTGGCATTGAGCGCTTGGTTGTGGACCGCGACTTCAGAGTTTTTCGGAGCTTCCGGTGCATTCCACCTGATGTTCTCGATCACCTGACGCATTTCTCCGCCTTTAGTGGGTGGCGGTTTCCTCAGAGGTTTAGAGTTCCATTTGCACAGTCTCTATTTATCCCCCTCAGGGACTCCTCATTGGTCAGAGATTTCTTTAGAACATTACTGATAACAGCTAATCAGTTCCTACTTAGGATACCCAATTAAACCAGCTGTGAAGTTCAATTGAGGCTTTCTATAGAGCTTTGATATTAAATAGTGCACACTATATATATAAAAAGAATATAAATACACATATAAAATGAATATATAATAAAAAATAAATAAAAATACATAATCTAGTAACCACATTGAGGTGTCATAGGTCCTACGATAAATATCTAGTCTATACACCTATGTTTTGATTAACACTGATATAATTTAAGCCATTAATGGTAATTAGTTCTAATTATGATCACGGAGAATACTTTTGAGCCTTAGTGGCTAAAGGATACACAACCTGTGCTTTCCTTAATATACAACAAAGAGCATAAATAGACTAGAATGGGATGCAGACAGACATGAATATAAGTATATGGGGTATATAGATCTAATTCAAAGAATGAGTACAAATAGGGAGATCACTAGCAGAGATATATTTTGTATCAGCTTGAAGAGGGATTATGAATATATAGTGAAGACTTGTTAGTGCACATATTCATTTGGGACTACCCTCTCTAATATTCTACCATATAGATAACATTATGTATACCATCCTAAGGACATTTTTATTTGGTATAGAAACACATAGCAAGGAACAACTAAAATATAGAAAGAGAGACACATACAAGGGAAAATGTGTCTTTGTAACACAGTACAATACTCATGGTACTAAGATCAATCAAACACTAAAGAAGAACACCCCACACTTGGGATCATGTGGATTTGAAAGTAAATAAAGACAAAATATGTGAAGTTATATGTGGACTGTATAGAGGGATGTATTTGGGTAGGATAGTTTATGAAGATTATGTGGGCGGTTCTGGAATCTGATAAGCTTGTCTGAAGAGAAAAAGAGAGTTTTCAGGGAACGCTTGAATGTTTTGAGACCAGAGGAGAGTTTTATTGTTTGTGGGTGGGCAATCAACAGAATATGTGCATCCCAAAAAAGTCATGTAATCATAATGATATGTGGGTGAGATATGCAGATCTTGTGCAGAGTGGATATATTTTGATATAAGTGAAGAGATATATGTTGTAGTTTGGTTAATAGCCTTACCTGCAAGTAAAAGTATTTTATTTTGCATACAGTACATTGGAGTACCAGTAACCAATGGAGGGACCAACAGACGGTGAACGGTTGGTGAGGAAGATCAGCCTCACAGCTAAATTCAAAATGGATTGTAGTAGTGAGTCTATTTTTGGGAAGACCAGTAAGGAGACTATTGCAATCAATAATAGATAATGAGTGCACACATTAGAGTTTTTGCAGTGTCTTGTATAATATATGGTCATATTTTGGATATGTTTTTGATATGTATGTAACATGATTTTGAGACAGATTGAATGTGGGGAACAAAGGACAGTTTAGAGCTAAGGATGACACCTAGGCAATGAGATTGTGGGGTAGGGTTGAGTTATCAACAGTGCTAGAAATATCAGGCTGACAACTACTATTGGCTGGTGGAAATATAATTCATTCTGTTTTGGAAATATTAAGTATGAGGTGGTGAGAGAACATTCAAGATGAAATGGTAAAAATGCATTCAGTGACATGGACCAATATAAATGGTGACAAATCCGGGGAGGATAGGAAGATTTGGGTATCATCCACGTACAGATGATACTGAAAAAGATAATTAGTTTGCCAAGAAATGTGGTATAGACTGAGAAAAGCAGAGGACCTAAATCTGAGCCTTGTGGTACTCCAACTGATATAGAGGTAGGGAAGAGCAGACTTCTTTTAGAAGCACACAGGTTACTAGAGAACAAATAGACATATAAGAAATTACAACATGATCCAATCTTCTCTTTTCAGAAACAATTAGAGCTACACTTACAAAAAGGTGTGATCATTCTGGTATTTTATTACCTACCCAAAGTTCACAAAGACCCTGTTACCCCACCAGAGAGGCTCATCATGTCGGGCATAGAATCACTCACCTCTGACAGAATACCTGGACACTTTTTTATAACTTTATGTACAGAAACAGCAATCATATCTCAGAGGTACTACACATACCCTGAACCATTTACAAGACATCACATGGAACGACAGTTTATGGTTGGTTACCACAGACATTACATCATTATATTCAGTCATAGACCATGACCATTGCATTAATAGCATCAGTTACCATCTTGAAAAGGACGTAGATATAACACCAACACAACGCAGTTTCATTATTGATAGTATCACTTTCATATTAAAACATAACTACACAAATGGTTTGAAGACACCTTCTATCTACAATTTACTAGGGCAGGCATGCAGAACTTGTTCATGAGCTGGTTGGAGGATCATCACATATGGTAAAACAAGTAGCTTGGGGCAAATCTCGCTCTCTATAACAGGTATGTAGATGACATTTTCTATGTGTGGTGAGGAGATGAGACTACATGCCAAGACTTCTTGACATACATAATCATGAATAACAACAATCTCAGACTCACAAAGTATAGCAAGGAAAGTGTGGAGTTCCTCAACATATTTGTAGATAATGGTGTCGAAGTCGGAAAAATAAAACATACAAACAACACACAGAGTGGCATTTCTCAGTGGTGGCGTGATTACGCAATCAACATATGGAGACACAACATGCGTCTTACCGCGCACTGTTCATAGAATTGCACGGCGTGCGTGTTGCCGCATGGTGAGTGTATATACAGTAAAATGTGCAATTACTGATTAATGTCATAAAGACTCACACAATCATATATCTATAAACCACACATAATTTATACAGTCACTATGTGCCCAGAGCACATTTTTAATATATAGCAGCATTAGGCATAAAGCAGTAAAACAGCATTATACATATTCCAGGGTCAAGACCAGATTGTTGCATCATGTTTAGTCTCATATTAATCATTAATCAGTAATCTGGTTATTATGGATAAACGGTTGCACACTGCGACCGCAAGATATGATTAGATATGTATGGAATAATGTGCAGAGCAAGGTGTGGATACTGGTCAGTTGGAACTGGCTTACCCTGGGGGCAAACACATGTGCCTGCAACACAAAACAAAAGCCCTCACACTGACCTATAAGCCATTGAGTTCTTGGGAGATCTGGCCCCTGGACCAATGAGAGAAGACTTTGCTTGATGTATTGTATGCCTTTGGACAAACTGAATAAAATAGTGACCCAGAACCAGCCAGCTCTCTCTCTCTCATACACACACACACACACACACTCTCATACACACACACACACACACACACACACACACTCATACACTCTCATTCACACAACCACACCATAGGCATGCGCAGAACATTTTATTAGGGGGTGCACCATCGAAGGGTGTTTAGAACAACCTACTGGGCGTCTCTAGCACTGCCTATTAGGCGTGTCTAGCACTGCCTATCGGTACTCAAAGCAATATAAACATATGCCACCATAGTGCCAGATACACATATTCCCCCAGCAGTGACCCTTACTCAATACCCCCAGCGGTGCCATAAACACATATTCCCCCAGCGGTACCAGATACACATATGCTCCCAGCGGTGCCAGATTCACAAATGCCCCCAGTGGTGCCAGATACACAAATGCCCCCAGCAGTACCAGATACACAAATTCCCCCCCGCGGTGCCAGATACACAAATGCCCCAGCCGTACTAGATACATATGCCCCTAGTGGTGCCAGATATATATGCCCCTTGCAGTGCCAGATACATATATACCAACAGTGGTGCCAGACACATATATGCCCCCAGCAGTGCCAGATACATATACCCCCAGCGGTGCCAGATACATATACCCCAAGCGGTGCCAGATACATATACTCCCAGTTGTGCCAGATACATATGCCCATAGCGGTGCCAGATACACAAATGCCCCTAGCGGTGTCAGATACACAAATGCCCCCAGCGGTGCCAAATACACAAATGCCCCCAGCGGTGCCAGATACACAAATGCCCCCAGCGGTGCCATATACACATGCTCCTAGTGGTGCCAGATACATATGCCCCCAGCAATGCCAGATACATATATGCCCCCATTTTTGCTCACCCTCCTGCTGCTAGTGCCACCAATTCCCGTCTCTGATGCTGAGGGGAGGCGAGCGCACTGCGCGTCTCTCCTGCACCTCACTTCACAGAGTCCCTGTCTCTGGCAGCCATTTGAAATATAGCGCCAGCTTGTGAGCCAATCAAAGCTCACGGGTCAGCAGCCAATCAAGAGCCGGACCACAAGCTCTGATTGGCTGACAGCCAGAGACATTTTAAATGACTCCCGGAGACGGGAAAACAGTGAGGGGCAGGAGAGATGCGGTCAGCGCTCTCCTCCTTTCAGTGTCAAGAGACACAGGCATGTGTGCAGGGAATGCCAGACAGGGGGTGCCTGGTGCGCACCCCCCCGTATGCACACCTATGAACCACACACACTCTTCTCAGAAGTCTATCTGATGACTGGCTGAGTGGAACCAGGGACTCTTGCATATGTATATTGGCTTTAACTGTAACTCTCATTGTGTTTTATACCTGCATTTGTGTTTTATATCTGTAATTGTGTTTAATACTTGTACTTACTAAATTAAATCTGATTGTGCGATGGACCACAATTAACAGTATATGATACCGTACTCTCTTTTATTAAGTTATTAGCATGCGTATAACTGCACCGGGGGTGCATTGCGCAAATAGACGCAGTTGCGTCCGCAGCAAACCATTTTGTATTGTTTTAAAATTAAGTGACTTTTACAGTTGGGGATCACCGAGTCACTACATTCTTGGGGATGCACAGACCACATGGACTTTGGTTTTCCAGCAAAGGGTGGATGCCACATATCAGGTAAAAACAATTTTGTTTTCATTTTTCATCTGATGCTGACAAATCAGCATCAGATTTTTGTAATCTATAAGGTGCTAGTGTGAATTCAGGGACGATAAAGAAAGCTATATATTTGTCTTGACTGCATGCAATTAATAAGTATATGTTTTACATGCTATTTCTCTCTTGTGGGTTTATTACATTGTTGCCACGGATTTAAGTAAATCATATAGGGTCTGATTCAGGTTGGATTGTTTCTTTGCTAATTTTATAGTTGTATGAATGATTAAAATCACATAGTGCAGGCACAGGCCTGAAATAGTAATCAAACTCAGAAGCAGTTAACACACAGCTTGGCAGAGATTTCACAATAAATCACTCGGTGCCTGCAGGGAGCACTATAGTACACTTTGGCAAGTGCTAAAGTAATCTTTGAGTGTAAAAGTACGCAGTATGTTCACGCCATATGAAGAGCACCTTTGCCGCTCAAGTCTCTGATGCATGATATAGGAAACATGGTTTAAATTGAGTAATATAGATATAAGTTGCTTTAAGTAAAAGTACAAAAGTAGTTGTACTGAGTAATAGAGTTAAGTAAGTATATAAGAAACGCATTGTGTAAATTGTCATGGGAAATCAGAACTTGGACGTGAAAATAAGTATATAAGTGTGAAGTGTATAGGGTGCAATATAACTATTCAACCTGAAGGGGACCATTACTAGTGTACATCTTGCTAGGGTATAGTAAGACCTCTGGGACATTACCATTCTTGGGAAGTGATTCTTTTCTCCTCAGAAAAATATTGTGAATTTGTGTGGGTTAAAAGTAAAGTGTGTGTGGAGTGAACCAAGAAAAGGGTATATCAAGGTGACGCCAGGGTAGAGAGGCCCAGCGGCATACAGGTATTATAACGTATGTTAAATTGATTTGTGTATAGCCTATGGATGAGGTCAATTCGTAGAAGGTACGATTAGTGACAATATGAAAAACTGATAGGCAGGGTTAGGAGAGGCATACCTTCACCACACATCTCCATAGCCATAGAGCACACAAGTAACAAGTACTTGCATGTTGTGTGGCCAGACCATGCATCTCTGCATCAAATATGCATTGTGTATCATTCGCATTGCGTATTAAACACAAACGTGATTTGTGTAAAGAAAGCAGGTCAAAAGGACCAGTCGTACAAACGGCTCCGCTGGTGTGAGATACTGTGAGGAAATCTGTTGTTCCCTCACAACAGAGAGTACAGGCCGCATAACTTCTTCTAAGTTATAGCTTCTACTAAGGGGGAGATAAGGAGTGAAAGAAACAAGTCAAAAGAATCAGATCAGTTGTGCAAATGGCTCTGCTAGTGTGAGACACTGTAACGCACAATCTATTTCCAGTGTCATAGTAAAAAGTGGCCAACATAGGCGACTCTGCTGGTTACGCTAACTTCTTACTTGTTTGTTAGTTATTCCTCAGTTGGAGCGAGTGTGTGAGGGCAGCTCAGGAATCCCTCACCGGCATTTCTTGAGGAAACCTTTAAGGACTGCAGAAAGCCGCAATGGGAGCTAAAGGTTCACGTGGAATGGCCGTTGTTGCAACTCAGGTTTAGGTTGAGAGAGATATCGGGCCAAAAAGGTCAGCAATATCTATAATGATGCAGAAATATGGAAGGTAGACACTGGCTTTCGTGGATGATTGGGTGCGAATGAGGGGAGTAAAACGTTGTTTCCTATTATTGGTAGTTTTGACGCAGAGGTATTGCATACTGTAAGAAATAGAATATGTCTTATAAAATCCCATAAACTGAGGATAAGACATAATGATTGTTTAAAGCTATGGCAACAAGAAGGGGAAGCACAGAAAGAGATAGTATAATTGAGACAGTTACAGCCAATATAAATAAATAATAAATAAATAAATAAAAAATATATATATATATATATATATATATATATAATTATGTAACCATGAACTGCCATGTAAAACTGAGTAATATTTACAAGTAACATGTTCTTTTCTCCTCTTTACTTCAAGACAGAAGACGCAATCCTGCCTAGTATTGGAATACAGTACATGATATTTTTTTCCTCCCACTTTCCTTGAAACACATAAATATATTTAAAAGTCTAGTGAAACTGATTCTGAATCTTTTTTTCCTTCCTCCTTCTCCATTGATGTAGATAATGTGTAGAAACTTAACCTATTCATTTTATTGCAGGATCACACTGGAGTGAGAGGTTGGGTGATTTCTTTCCCAGAGTATTGTAAGGAATTTAAGATGGTCACTCCAATGCTAATACGTGAGTTAATTCAGGTTAAACAAATACAATAGCTTGCAGGCCTGTATAGTAATTAGAAGTAGCTATAAAAAAAAAACGGTTGAACAAGTAGCTAGGTATTCCTATCTCAGAAGCTGCATTTGATTGTAAATGACGAAAGTTTTGTGTTGTCTTTGATGTGAGCTACAGTAACTAATTTTATTCCTTATATTAATAAAAATTTTCTTACAGAATTCACATAAAGGAAACCTCTAAAATTGGCAATAATCAGGGACACCATTGTGACCATTGGAAAAACAGAAAAGATGCACTATTACCTTTTGACCACAGAAGCAGAAATTGCTATTGGACTGCTGCAAACAAAAAAAATATTTCCTTTTGGTTGCAGAGGCCCTGAGCAACCTGCTTGGGTGGGATTTATTATTTCAAATTGGGATGTGTTATCTAGTGTACCCCTGAAGGTGTGTTTTTGGAATATTCCAGGAAATCACGTACAAGAGGTGCCAGATATACTACACACTCCACAAAGGTTAATGATGCATTTTACTGTTATGGAATCATGTCCATTTATGGTAGAGGAAATTATCTCTCAAATGCCAGGTTCCCTATGAATCAAAGATGGACAAGACACTGGATTAATAGCTAATTTAGACCCCATTGATGGTGGGAGGGGGTTATAGAATACAGTATATAAGAGGAGTAAATAATAGTCAATCCCCCATAGTGCTTAATCCAGTTGTCATTCTGTTGCAGATCTATACACTTTACAGCTAACAACTTCAGCTTTGTTTTTCTTTCCTATTTCCCTTTATCCTGACAGACAGTACCTCTTTGCTTTCTCTTCCGGGGGGGGTGGGGGTGGTATGGGACACTTGGACCCGTCCAAGCTTTCATAGACAGCCCAGGTATCTCCCAGGCTGGACAAATTGCAGTTGTGCCAGACAAGGGTGAATATTTGGGGACATTATCTGACCAAAGGATTTGGACATCTACACTGGACAGTGAAAAGGGAAAGTATAGTATACGGACATGACCTAATGTTCTATGCAACACATGTGGCATCTCCTCATCCTAAAATTTGACACAAACAAGCTTAAGATGAGAACTTGACACAAATGGCAGTAACAGTAAAATAGCCATTAAAATAAGCTAAATCCTATATCTTATCTACCATATGTATCTCATAAGATGCAAATGGTGGGGGAAGATATAGCCATGAGGAGGATGCAGCAGATATACAGATATGCATGACACCATTTTTTTTAAGAATGTTATTATTCTGTTTTTTTGGGGTTTTTTGAAAATGAGAACTACTATTATATACTATAGTAGTGTCCCTGCTTGGCAAATGGCTGTCAGTTACAAGGTCACCCAGCGAGTGCACAAGGAGAGTTTGCATTTGTTTTATGTTCATAACAAGAACACAAAGAGCTGATGAGGTTGTAAAGGGAGCGTCGGCCTCACCAATTGCTCAGTTGCCATGAAGACAGGCAACTAAATTAATGATTTCTCATTTATTGATTTCGGAGACTCCAAGAGTAATGTACCGACTGATATGAAGGATTTGTATTTCGCACAGGAAATGACCATTCGCTGAGGGAAAGTGGACAAGAGTCAACAGAACTCTGGTAAAATGAGCACAACAGCCCAGTAGATACCTGCACATACTGTCCAAGCCTGGCAGAGGCAGCACACAGTCTGACTCATCTAGGTATGGAAGGTATATGCAAATTGGTAAAAGCATACTCGTGTTTGCTCACTTCTGTTCTCAAGCTGTGAAGAAGGCTACTTCATGCCATACCTGCTTGAGGGAGAACATATGAAAGGCAATATAATCTGAGCTTTTCCACATTCCTTCTACTTAGAGCTTATTCTAAGTAAATACAAATCAACGTCATTTCAGTTTCAAATCAACGTCATGTTGCAGTTTGATATCTGTGTTTGCTTAGGCCAATTGTTTTTTAATTATGTTTGTAAAGGGAAATAGATGAACATGCTTAGCTATACATAATCCTATACATAATGTACAGTATTTTACACCAGACATTACACGAATTAGTAACCCCCCCCCCCCCATAAGAGGTGTAGCTGTTTAATTCCCCAAACCTCCTTTAGGTGAGATTAATACCACATCTTTTCAATAGGTCCCGGATCTGTTGAAAGCAATAAGAGATGTTTTACCCTTCCCGTCAGCAGCATCCTTATTAATTAAATGATTGATGTCTGATACTATTCATATTAAGCATGTTATGTCTGGCTAATGATGGTTTAGATTAAGAAGGTATCTGTATAATGACCACTAAGTTTATTTTTATTTAATAATACTGTAAGGGTTAACCTATAATATATATATTGTACAATAAGTTAAGAACATATAGTTTGAAGGCTAAAAATAACAGATTTAGCAATGGTACAATTTTTTTTTAAACAAACGTTATTTCCATATACAAAACCTGGTTATACAATATAAGTTGAGTAAGGTGATGGCTGATACAGGGTAAACATGGCCAGAAGCAAGGCTACTAGTCTTAGAATATCAGAACCACACCAAGACCACCACCTGACTTGTCACCGTTTAAGATATTTGATTTTTTGGGGCAGATTACCTTGAACTGTGATAACAAAATTACTGTCACGTACACCAGAGGTATGAGCAAGAGACTGAGACAACAACTGATAAGTTTAAAGCTTCTGGTACTGGCCAGAAGGGACACTATCATGACACTGTTCCCAAAACAGCGTATAATGCGTGAGGAATGTCTTCAGTTCTGGTCATTTAGCATTGTTGGGAAAGACATACCAGGTGTTGATGTCCACTACTACATCACTGGGAGTTGCTGAATGAGACACCTGGATTAAATTCCACCCACTGCAAGAGGGCACCCAAAAAAAAAAAAGATGAAGAATTGAGAATAGAAAAGGGAGAAATGCTTCCATAATTTGAGACTCTGTTCCATTCAACCTAAAGCTGTAAGAGATCAAAGCAACCATACCAAAGATGCAGAACAATCAATACAGTATGAATGTCACTTGCCTCTTCTCTGTACTCTTTTGTTGTTTTTTTTTTTTGCTGGTACTATTTTTGATCTGACACCAAAGTGAAATGCCCTGGAATTGAGGCTGATATACCTGTCATAGGACATAGATGTAGAGATACTTACGATCAGGTCATAACCTAACTCAACTAGTAACTGAGAACTAGGAAATGGACTTAAAAATGTAACAGTTTGAGGAGCAGTGTTGAGGAAGAAGAAGACCTGGTATACAATCTTGAAATGGAGTAACATCTCCACAGTAATAAATAAATATACACATACATACACTTTTCACACTTGTCTTTCATACTATTTCTTTCTTATATAGTTTAAACTTGTGAAAATATTGTATGGTGATTCACAATGTACAATTAAATGTGTTATAAAAATGCTATAGAATGTAGATCTGTTTAGGTGATAGTTTTGTTGACTATCAAATGGTGGACTGTAGAAGTCAGAAAAATAACACATATAAACAACACACAGAGTGGCGTTTCTCAGTGGTGGAATAATTATGCAATTGACATATGGAGGCGCACCATGTGTCTTACCATGCACTGTGCATAGAATTGCACGGTGTGCGTGTTGCCGCATGGTGAGTGTATATACAGTAAAATGGGTAATCACTGATAATGCCATAAAGACACACACAATCATATATCTATATACCACACATAGTTTACACATAGTCACTATGTGCCCAGAGCACGGTTTTAATATATAGCAGCATTAGGCATAAAGCAGTAAAACAGCATTATACATATTCCAGGGTTAAGACCAGATTGTTGCATCATGTCTAGTCTCATATTAATCAATGTTTTAGCATTAGTAATATGGTCATTACAGATAAATGGTTGCACACTGCGACTGCAAGATATGAGTAATCCAGATATGTATGGAATAATGTGCTGAGCAAGGTGTGGATACTGGTCAGTTGGAACTGGCTTATCCTGGGGGCAAACATATGTGCCTGCAACACAGGACAAAAGCCCTCACTTTGACCTATGAGCCATCGAGTTCTTGATAGATCTGGCCCCTGGACCAATGAGAGAAGACTTTGTATGCCTTTGGACAAACTGAATAAAATAGTGACCCAGAACCAGCCATCTCTCTCTCTCTCTCTCTCTCTCTCTCTCTCACACACACACACACACACACACACACACACACACACACACACACACTCTCTCTCTCTCTCTCTCTCTCTCTCTCTCTCTCTCTCTCTCTCTCTCTCTCTCTCTCTCTCTCTCTCTCTCTCTCTCTCTCTCTCTCTCTCTTCTGAGAAGTCTTCTATCTGATGACTGGCTGCCTGGAACCAGGGAATCTTGTGTATGTATATTGACTTTAACTATAACTCTCTCATTGTGTGTTATACCTGCATTTGTGTTTTATATCTGTAATTTAGTTTAATACTTGTACTTGCTAAATTAAATCTGATTGTGCGTTGGACCACAATTAATAGTATATGATACCATACTCTCTTTTATTAAGGTATTAGCATGTATATAACCACACAGGGGTGCGTTACGCAAATCAACACAGTTGCATCCGCAGCAAACTATTTTGTATTGTTTTTAAAATTAAGTGACTTTTACATGGTTATATACATACTGTATCAATACTTTTCACAAAATAGTTGATGTCAATAGCTTTATTCTGTCCACTAGCTGGCATCATCCAAGCTGGCTCAAGACAATTACCAAAAGGATATTAACCAGTCTAAGGAGGAATTGTTTCAAGTTAGGTAATTAAAGCACACAAGGGAGAGCGATAACAGCACAATTCATGGAGAAAAAGTTTAAAGATAACCTGGTTGAACAAGCATTTAAGCAAGTGGAAACACTTAACAGAACAGACCTACTCAAATATAGAAACAAAGAAGAGAAAGGGCATGAAAGAGAGGTACATTTTAGCACTGGTTACTCGATACAGGCTACGACAATGCAACATATTATGATACAACACTAGCCCCTACTTATGGAAGATGAGATATAACATAACATTTCCTAACAAAACCGAAAATAGTATTCAGAAAGGCCCCAGACCTGAGGAGTGGACTAGTACACTACCACACCCTTCCCAAATGACTCACTCAAACCACTATTGATAATACTATACCTAAATGTGGATTCTACCATTGTGGTACATTTTTAGGCTGCACTAGTCTAGGGATACGCAGCACCAGACCCACTATCAGTTTCATCTCAACCAGTACGGACAAGAGTTCCAAGATAAAAGTTAGACTAACACGTAGAAGCAAAGGGGTTGTTTACCTCCTTGATTGCACATGTAAGAAGCTGTACGTAGGTCGCACAACAAGGTCATTGAAGTTACAGATTAGTGAACACATACAAAACATTAAGAGAGGGTATGAAGACCACAACCTGCCCCGACATTTTAAAGAATGTTATGATAGTGACCCAAGATCACTACATTTTGTGGGAATACAAGAGGTACTTCATAATTAGAGGGGAAGTACAGTAACTTCACCCACAAATAAACAAGATAGGTGGATGTTAGCGGTTACGTGACAAGCCAACTCAGAAGTGTGGCACACAGACAGAAGATGCCGGGGGACTATCACTGAAAGAGCATACAGTGAGAAAAAGGAGGGAGCAGTGGAAGGAGGATTGTTAGGTGAGTCTCTTTCAGTGGAGGGGACAACTGGCAGCTGGTTCAATGGCAGGGAATATCCTTCCCCAGTCTGCAGTTTACTCTCAGCGACAATCAGGACACAGGATACATCTGTGCCAAGGCGGATTACTGTGTAATGGCACTGCACAAGAGGACAGCCGGTCCGGAGACCCTCACACTCACCCACCAGCCTCACTCCAATCACTGACTGCAGGAGAGGATCACAAGAAAAGGTATTAACAGAGGTGCACAGACTTTATCATACAGAACAGCAGAATGCCACAGTCTGTCAGTCTTTTAATACTATTCCCATTAGTCATCAAGAATTACTGATTCTCCATATTGGTATCAGTACCTTTACAGACACTGGGGTCTATTCATGTAAAAAATGAAAATGAAATTGTTGCTTATAACTATACATTGCATCGTATCAATGTGGTGTATAGCTGTAATAAGTAGCAATTCATGTATACTCAGGTTTCTGGTGATGCAATCTGGTATCCTGGGGTCCAGCAGCGAGGTTTTCTCCAGGCAGTCCTCTCTGCAATGCATAGAGTGAGCCAGCGAGTCCGTCTGTGCATGTTCCACCGGCTGACCTCCCGGAAAGCTGCAAAGGCTGCTGAGAGATCAAGCGGGAGTAGTTGGCATGGGTGCTGGGCAAAGAGCAGGAAGCATTGACCTTCTCTGCAGTTACCACACCACAGTTAAGGTTGTGCCATTCTGAGATCGTGAACCTGAACTTCATGGAGAAGTAAAAAGTGGAGCTTTCCATTACTTCATGAATCACACTCACCATACAAAAGTATGGTGATGCGATTCAGCCACAGAGTGGGGATAGCCGCTGGAGAAGTCAGGGACTGCTTCATGATAACCTGCTCCGTGAATAGTACAGAGCAGAGAAAAGCCCTGTTTTCCATGAAACAGGGCTTTTCTCTGCTTTATGAATAGAACCCATTGGCATTTACACTTGACTCATACCCCTTTCACATCGCACTAAAAACCCGGTATCGACACGGCATATTGCCGTGTCGAAACGGGTCAGTGTGCGATGTGAAAGGTCCTTTTCAGAATTAGCGGGTCGTCTGACCCGGTAATTCAACCTGGTAAAAAAGAAGGGTTATTACTGGGTTGATTACCGGGTCAGGCGCAGTGTGAATGGGAGCCGTTCCAATGCGACACGGCTCCCATTCACAGCATAGGCAGAGGCGGCGCAGGAGATGAGCTCATCTCCCGGCGCCGCCTCCACCCCCGCCCCTGATGCTGCTGCGCCCTCCGCTGCTATGGCAACCGACCCGGTATATTGCCGGGTCGGAAAGCCAGCAACGGAGCGCAATTGCCGGATCCCACCCGGTAAGTACACGTTTCTCTTACTGGGTAGGATCCGGCATTTGCGATCTGAATGCAGCATCAGAGATAACAGTACAATTTCTCCATGCATTGTATATTGTTTTTGTTTTGCTTTAGAATTGAAATGACTTATAATACTGACACAGCAACTGTCAATTTATTTCATTTCATTCTGTAGACAAGTAAAAGCTGACTATTGATTGTATTGCTGTTAGGTGAAATGTTAATTTACAGATTACAGGAAACATTTGTTACATGACACATTCATAATAATAAAAATCTATACTGATACATTCATCTCACAGCGAGCCACTTTCCTTGGGCCTTATCACTGCCCACACAACCTCACAGACAAGAAGTTGAGTGCAGCACATCTTTTTCTATTTTGTACAGAACATTACAGGTTTGGCCACCCAGAGTGCAACACCTCACTCATACACTGATGGCACATGCTCGGTGTGCAGGTAACATATTCCATTTAAGTCTTGGAGGGGTATGGGAGCTGAGAAATGGGACGGTAGTTTGAGAGAAAGTTAGGGTCACATTTTTTTTTATTTTTTTTTCAGAATGGAAGTGATCACTGCATGATTGAACAGTGATGGAAAGATTCCAGTAGACAGAGAGAGATTACAGATTTTAGTTAAGGTTGGGATGAGCACAGAAGACAGATCTTTAGTGATTTGCGAGGGTATAGAATCAAGAGGAGAGGTAAGAGAGTAGCAGAATGAGAAGAGTGTAGATAAGTAATCTTCATTTGTGGGATCAAATGAAGAGAAGGTGCCAGAGGGTTCAGGTAGAAAATTGAGCAGTCATTGGCTTTGGAAGAGCATATCATGTCATTTCAGATATTATCAATCTTGCCCGTGAAAAAGAAAGCGAGATCTTGTGCACTGACAGTAGCTGGTGGGTTTGGCGAGGGAGTGTTAAGAAGTGATTTTATGTGTTAAAAAGTAACTTGGGGTTAGAGGCTTGAGCAGAGATGAGAGATTGGAAATATGTTTGGTAGTATCCAGTGCATTATGATAAGAGTGGTAGATAGTCTTATATGTGAGGAAGTCACTTGAAGTACGAGATTTATGCTACTGACATTCTACTTTACGTGGGAGTTTTTGTGGGTGTCTTGTTAATGTAGATTGCCATGGTTGACATCTAAGTCTACGTGGAGTGTATTGGGTATCTGGAGCCACTTAAATTATGGTTATTTCTAGAGTCTGGTTCAAGTTTGCACTTGGCACAATCAGCTTTCTATGGGGGGTAATTCCGAGTTGATCGCATGCTGCAACTTTTTACAGCCCATGCGATCAGATAGTCGCCGCCCATGGGGGAGTGTATTTTAGCTGTGCAAGTGTGCGAACGCTTGTGCAGGGTAGCTGTACAAAAACATTTTGTGCAGTTTCTGAGTAGATCTGAACTTACTCAGCCACTGCGATCACTTCAGCCTGTTAGGTCCAGGAATTAAAGTCAGACACGTGCCCTGCAAATGCCTGCGTTTTCCTCTCCACTCCCAGAAAACAGTCAGTTGACACCCCGGAATGCCTTCCTGCTGTCAGTCACCTTGCGATCCCTGCTGTGATCAAAATCTTCATTAGAACAATTGCTGCCTGGCGTTCCCCGGCACCGGGTAGCGACGCGCCTGCACATTGCAGCCGCAGCGCATTCCAGACCTGATGGCATGGCAGCGAAAAACTGCAGCGTGCGATCGGGTCAGAATGATCCCCTATGTTCAATGGGGCTATTTATGTAGAACCTACGCTAACTGAAAATCTGTATTACCATTTATTGTGACTATCCAGATTTTACTAGTGCTGCGATTTAGCAATCCAGGGCTCCTTTTGGAGACCCAGTAAAAAGCCTGCATGTCTGCAAGGCTTCTCTCTACTCCATTGACAGCTTAGTGCTGCCAATGATGAGTCAATATAAAATGTGCATGAACACAGTCGTGATCTGGCGTTAATCAAGCAAAGGCATTTCAGCTTTGCAGATTCCCTTTTGCCAAGTATACAGTAAGTGAGCAGAAACCACAGCCCCTTTTAAAGACTATGGCAACTTGTTTAACTGCAGATATTCACTGACCATAAGGGAAATATGTGATTACTCAGCAGCACCCCTGCTTCTAAAAAGAAGGAAGAGGTTATACAGTAATCCATTTATTCATGCATAAAAGCCAGGGAAAAGTGTACTTCTTACTGTTTCATAAATGTCTTTAGCTCTTACTCCTCCTTAATCTTAAAGGGGCCCATACATTGGGGGAGAATTGGGAAAATGTCCTGTTCTCCTGATGCTTGGCACGGAACATCTGGGAAATACTACATGTTAGAAAGCCTCAATTCACCAATTTCAACCAAAAAATGATTGGGATCGGCGAGTCAGGGATTTTGAACTTGCTGTTTTTTGCTGATTCCCCAACGGATTAACGATTATCGAAGTACACCATTCAGTTGATTAGATCGCCAAAAGGTGGGATCAGAGCCATAGCAGTCTGACCCGCATTAGCCTTCCCACCTGTCTTTCAAATCAGAAAAAAGACTTAAAAGAGACCCTAGGAGCAAAATTAGGAAGTTGATTAGCAGTAAAAATACAATCAGATCTTAACAATGTGCATTTATATTGTAAATGTTTCCACTTGATCAATGCAAATAATGAAATAGGTGACTAGTATGCAAAATATAATACACTTGAAAGTCTAAACAAAATAAGACAAAATAAAAAAATACAATATTAAAATAAAAACAGATCATGTGTTTAGTTAGAAATGCACTCCCTTGTTCTGTGCTTACAGTACAGTATGTACAGTACCACCATTTATTTAAATATTGTAAGACAGGAATCAGCTGTACTTCTTTTATAGGCAGGCTTTCTGTAAGTGGGTACCCATTTTTGAGACGTGCAGTCACATATATGTTTTTCTTAGAAAACAATCTGCTGGGAGTTGTGGATAAGCGAATAAAACATACGTATGCAAGGTTGTACCAGCATAGAGGTAGAATACTTGGGTTGAGTACGAAATCCCAGCAGCCGAGAACCTGACAGTCAGAGGACCAACAGTGGAATACTGACAGACAGAATACCGACAGATCCCAGTAAGTATTTTAACCCTACCCCTAACCTTAATCCACCCCTGTTGCAGCCTGGCCTTAACCTCTACCCCGGAAGTAGCAGTCTTCTGCAACTCAAGTGGACAATTGGAATGCCGTACCAGTGGTGAGACTTACATACAACAGGGGGAGGTTGAGCATAGCGCAGGCTCAGTGTACACCAGTTTGACTCCTGTACGGCTGTGTAGCTCCTTTACATCTATATTGATTACACCTTTCATGCACTTGGTGGACAACCAATTTAATTGATTACATAAATCTGAGGAATATTGCCATTAAGATGCCTATGCAATTCTGTGATAAAGAAAGGAATGGACATTAGCTATAATTACTTGGAAACTACAGTGCACTATTAACGTTGGTCAAATAAGTTACATCTTAATTGTATTTTGCCCTCTGATTGTATATTGGCAGCAGCATATATAAAAATGTATGGTCTTACTAATTGAGTTATTAGTTTTTAACAATTTCTTTTGCGCCAATGTCATAATTTAATTAATTGAACTTGAGAGTGTACCCTTGGGTGGAGGGGGAGTGTCATGGGTGTGGCGAATGGGATGGGGGGGTCACGGGTGTTGCAAATGAGGGGGTTGGAGCTGTGATAGGAGAGAGGACAGGTGAGGGGGAGGAGGGGGGAGTCGTGGGTGCCGTGGATGTGGAGGAAGTTTAGAGCTGTGGAGGGAGGGGGTGTGGGGACACGGGTTCCATTAATGGGAGGGGGGGTTGGAGCTGTGAGGGGAGAGAGGACAGGTGAGGCAGGGGAGGGGACGGGGGGTCACAGGTGCTGCAAATGGGAGGGGGGTTTGGAGCTGTGAGGGGAGAGAGGACAGGTGAGGGGGAGGAGGAGGGTTGTGGGTGCCGTGGATGGGGAGGAAGTTTAGAGCTCTGGGGGGAACTGGTGGGAGGTAGTGTCAAAGAGCGTTTTGTACTGTGGGAGGGAGTGAAGAGTGCAGGAAAGGAGACCCTCTTTGGAGAGGGGAGGGCCGGTACTGGAGTGACAAGAAGGAAAGAGAGAGGCCAATCATTGCATGGCCATGTGTCACTCCCTGCGCTCTGCTGTCCTGTCTGTGCAGCTACTAGCTGGGAACTGGAGGAGCTCTGTCTTTAGTTGCAAGAGCACAGCCTATTCTCGAGGATGCAGAATCACAGAGCTCTTCCCAGCTGCGTCCTGTGACAGCTCTCGATGGGCTGCCTATGCCTGTCACATGCTACTGGGGGTGTGGCCGCATGCTGCATTCAGCCCCAAAGCCGACCAGCCTCCCAGAAAACTTCCCTCTAATGCTAATGGCCAATCCTCCCCTACCTGCGATGCATGTGCCTGTGCATATGCATTGCAGGTAAGCTGAGCCTGGCTTCATCTGTAATTACTGGGGCTGGGGTTAGTGTTAGACACTAGGGAGAGGTTAGTGTTTGGATGTGGGGGAGGGGGAGGTTAGGGTTAGGCTGCAGGGTGGTAG
The DNA here is from genome assembly GCF_028390025.1 of Pseudophryne corroboree. Lineage (NCBI taxonomy): Eukaryota > Metazoa > Chordata > Amphibia > Anura > Myobatrachidae > Pseudophryne > Pseudophryne corroboree. The sequence continues at coordinate 406,399,646 of NC_086447.1, forward strand.
AGGTTAAGGCCTGGCCACCCTCTCCTGTTCTCTCTCCCCCCACAGCTCCAAACTCTCCCCCCCCCCACACACACACACAGGCTCTTCTTTCCTGACCTCTCTACCCCACAGCTTCAAACTCCCGCCATCCAAGAATCCCCCTGCCCACACAGGTTCTCCTCACTGGTTCCTCTCACTTGCTCTAGCCTTAAAGCTCTCTAACCTCCCCACCATACATGTCACCCCTGACACCTACACAGGTCCCCTTCTCCTGCTCTCTCTCCTCTCAGAGCTCTACACCCCCCCAATCCGCAGAACTCCTAACCTCTCCCCCCACACACACACACACGTACACACATACAGGTTGCTCTTCTACTCCCCCCTCATATCCAGGCCACCCCCGACCTCTCTCCACCCAAAACACCCACCCACTAACAGGTTCCCTTCTACTGCTGTATTTGTCATTAAAAATCACAGTGTTAATTAAAAACACAAAAATATATATTAAAAAAATCCTAATTGCTGGAGGGACTGCATTTAGTACACGCTGGTTTATGTGATATCAGTGTGAAGGCTATGTGCGGCATTGTGCAGCTATGTGGAGGGGGACGGACTGGTGCTGAGATTTATGTAACTGCCACCTGTGCACCTTCTGACTGACCTCCCTGCAACTGACACCCCTGCACCTTTCACCCCCCGACCCTGTTACTACCACTCTTGGACCCTGTAACTACCAACCATGGACCCTCTAACTGCCATGCCTACAATTGCCCCCTGTAACTGACCCCAATGCACATTGTATCTGCACCACCTCCAACTGCAACTCCTTCACCTTGGAACTTCCACCCACGCACTTTGTAATTACCCTCCATTGCAACACTGTAACTGCCTCCAATACAAGTGATATCACTGCACCCCCTCCAACTGAATTACTGCAACCCATAACTGCCCCCCTGCATTATAACTGCACTCACCTTTAACTGTCTTCCCTGCTCCCTGTAACTGCCCTCCACTGTGTGTATCCCAAGCTGTCCTGTCCCTGGTAGGAACTGCCACCTTCCCTCCCCCCTGCCGCCGATGACATCTGAGGATACCTCTGCCCACTCTTCAGTATATATATGGGGGGAGTATGTAGAGAGCTCCCAGAAATTGAAGCCCGCACCATTCTTATCTGCAGCTTCCAGCACTGCCTTCTCTGTCTTGCTTTTCTCCTGCTCCATGGCTGCCTGTCCTACAAAAATGATGCCACTGAGATCCTGTACCCTGCACAGCTGGATAAGCACTCAGTGGCGGGGCCAACAGCAGCACCAGCAACCTGGCCAAGTACTGGGGACCTCTGCCATGGACAGAAGCAGTAAGTCACTGTAAGTTAGGGTGTCTCAAAAAAAATGTTCATAAATCTCCGGCTCCCCAGGGTTTTTCCCATTCCTCTTGTTCCCAAAAGTGAGTAAACAAAATTTGAGTAAATTCTGCCGTTGCTCCTCATCCTTCGTAATTCTTCCAGAAAAATCATGCATCAGTTTGACTCCTCCTTCTGCAGTATTGTTAACTACTTTCAAGTTCTTGACAAATGATTTCATTTCACAGAAACTGTGATCTTTTTCCCACATTTGTGGAGCTTATTTCAACCAAGCTCCATCTTGTCCAAACACGTGGAAAAGTAACCACGAGCTAGGACCAACCAGTTGGGATAACTTGGTCCTTGACTGTACGACGAAATGTGTGTGTGTGTGCACCACGTGACCACCACTGCACGTACGCACTGTTGTCTGTTGTACATGTACATACTCAGTCACTCAGCATCCGCGGAGGCGCAGCAGTAGTAATGATGGTGATTGGTGAGGTCATGCAATAAAACTTTTCTTTCAAATTAGTTCATTTTTACTATTTCGCAATAAATTTGGGGTGCGTTTTGGACGATCAAGGAAGGTAGAAATGGTAATTTTTACTTTTAGGGTGCTGTTATCAATATATAATAACAGTTTAAAATTATCATGAGCCTACCCAAAGTCCCCCCCCCCCCCCAACACATACACACAAAATTCAAAATAGGGAGGAAATACTGGAAAGTAGCCGAATTTTCTAAACTTTTGGTCCCTAAGGGCAAACTTTTCCCTGCACCAGCGAAGCTCAAATTTTGTATACTCACTTTTGGGACAAGAGGAATGTGGAAAAAACCCTGGGGAGTTGGAGAGTTATGAAAAAAACATTTTTTGAGACACCCTACTGTAAGTAAGTCACATGCTCAGACATTGAGGTGGTTGTTACGTAATCATGTTTCATCTGCATATCTATTTATTGGTTATCGCAGTGTCAGCATTGTTTGCTTAGTTCTTCTTTATGTATTTGGTAACTTTGGGGTTATGTAGTTATAATGCCGGCTGTCAGGATCCCAGCACCAGAATCCCAACAGCAAACATATTGACATCCCTCCATCCCCGTAATTCCCACTTGGTTGATGGGTCCACGCCACAAACCAAGTGGGAAAAGAACTGGGCCCGAAGGAACTCGCTGCCTAACTGCTGGTATACCGGCAAACGGGATGCTGCTGTCGATATACTGAGAGCCGACATCCCATCACTCTGTATATCATCCCCATTCCACTTTGGGCCTTATTCAGAGTTGTTAGCAAACCAAAAAAGTAAGCAACTGGGCAAAACCATGTTGCACTGCAGGTGTGGCAGATGTAACATGTGCAGAGAGAGTTAGATTTGGGTGCTGCGTGTTCAAACTGAAATCTAAATTGCAGTGTAGAAATTAAGCAGCCAGTATTTACCTCGCACAGAAACAATCTAACCCACCCAAATCTAACTCTCTCTGCACATGTTACATCTGTCCCACATGGTTTTGCCCAGTTGCTTGTTTTCTTGGTTTGCTAACAAACTTGAATAACCCTTTTTATGAAATTTATGCAGTAAGTGTTGGCGTGATTATTTTTACATATTCATCATTTTTTACATTCAGAATTTATTTTCTAAATTGTTATTTTTATATATATGGTTCATTTTGAGGATGATGTAATTCAGGTGATGTTACATTTAGATTTTTATTGAATCTTATTTAGTTTTCATTTTTATAAATTTTCATGCATTTCATATTTAGGACCTAATTCAGAGATATACGCAAGACTGATATTTACGATTAGCGATTATCAGCACAGTTGCACTATGCACGTGCAAAAATGTTCTGACAATGCCGCTTCCAGTGAGGATTTATTTTCAAGATAGACAGCCAGGGACCATTTGAGGGCTGTTACTGGGAGTGGCTGCAAAAAACATAGTCATGTTGAGACCATTTTGGGGGTCTACAACTTTGATATGGTATGCTTGAAGCATGGGTGCAGAGTAGCAATTACCGCGGTCATTCTGCACAACCATAGAGTTACTCAGATGGTCCATTATCAAAAGATTTGTGGCCACCACTGTGTATTTAAATGGAGCTGCTTAGATCTGCGAAGTCAATGATGGGAATCGCAATCCATTACCAGACAGCAGTGGCGTGTGGTGAGGTCAGTGGCTGGGGAGGCACAAGCAGCTAGCATTCCCCCCCTCCCATAGAGTGGGGGGGGGGAGTGTTGCCCTTCCCCTACATTCGTGAAACCAGCACCAGGCAGAACCAGCCAGGGAGGATAATGCCATAGCAGGGGAGACACTCAGTATGGGGTCCCCCTGCCTTAACAATAATCTGCCCCCCAAAACTAGTCAGCCCAGGGCAGGAATTCCTCGGAAGTGGGGACCCCAAAAAAATGAAAATGGGGTCCCCCTCCCAAGCAACAACCAGCACTGGGCTGATAGCCCAGTGCTATGCCCCGCAGGGTTCATTGTTAATATTGTTCTTCACAGGTGGCCTACCGGTCCCAGCAAGCCTGCCCCAGCATGCTGCCACTTGGAGAACCACAAGTCCCAGCATGCCCGAACATAAATGGCCCGCTGGCACCTGTTGCCCACCTGTAAAGAAAATATTAAAATAAAACACCACACAGTCTTTAAAAAAAAGATTTTAATTGACAGGTTCTTCACCTGGGGGGGCGGCCTTTAAGCTCTTTTACATGGCCACCGCCTCCCCAGGGCTTCCGGCGTCTTCACCTGGGGGGGCACCACCTCCCCAGGGCTTCCAGCGTCTTCCTCCGGTGTCTTCAGCTTGGAGGCGGCGGCCTTAAAGCTCTTTTGCATGGCTGCCGCCTTCCCCAGGGCTTCCAGCATCTTCACAAAATGGAAAGCTGCTCAATCAGATTGTAATGTCACTCAGGTGCTAAAAGGGAGGGGTAATTCTGTGTAAGAAAAAACTATGTGTTCCGTAATGCACACCGAGTGAAAAATATTACTACATAATAGTCAGATAATTCGGAGATCTTAGTTGCGTATATCTAAGTGTTAATACTTATGATTTTCCCTATCACTTTGTATATATTATTTTAATCACACCACTTACATAGCACTTCTGTGCTTCTTATTAACCCCTATTAATTCTCACCTGTGTGCTGACCTGGGGTGGCCGACCTGTGCCGACATCGTGGAGTCCTGCACCCCGGACCCATACCTAGTATTAGGGACCCCCAGTGACGGAGAAGCCTTGTCGATCGGCCTGGGGGCTTAACCCTATATCTGCAGATATACGCAACTAAGATCTCCGTATTATCTGACTATTATGTAGTAATATTTTTCACTCGGTGTGCATTAGGGAACACATAGTTTTTTCCTACACAGAATTACCCCTCCCTTTTAGCACCTGAGTGACATTACAATCTGATTGAGCAGCTTTCCATTTTGTGCATTGTATTTAGAGAGGCATGGATGGGTCAGCATTAGGAGGGATTGCTGACTCCAGAGTGCCATAGGGGAAGCCAGGAGTATCCCCAGGTAAAGCTGGCTCTCAGATGCTGTAGGAGCCATTACCATGTGGCCTTACACTGGGAATTTAACCCAGACATATTTGTAATTATTTATGGGGTGGGTGTGGGGTGCGGTGGCCCCTGTGTCAGTATGGCTGGGCTGCTTCAGGTCGGCACACCCTAACACTTTATTAACACTTATGATTTTCCCTATCACTTTGTATATATTATTTTAATCACACCACTTACATAGCACTTCTGTGCTTCTTATTAACCCCTATTAATTCTCACCTGTGTGCTGACCTGGGGTGGCCGACCTGTGCCGACATCGTGGGGTCCTGCACCCCGGACCCATACCTAGTATTAGGGACCCCCAGTGACGGAGAAGCCTTGTCGATCGGCCTGGGGGCTTAACCCTATATCTGCAGATATACGCAACTAAGATCTCCGTATTATCTGACTATTATGTAGTAATATTTTTCACTCGGTGTGCATTAGGGAACACATAGTTTTTTCCTTCCAGCATCTTCACCTGGTGGGCGGCGGCTGCTAAGCTCTTTTGCATAGCCGCCACCCATCCAGGAATTCCGGCGTCTTCTGCCTTCAGGAGCTCTTCTCTGCTCCTCCTCCGCCATCGGACTGACAGCCGCTCCCTGGCACTTACTTATATAAGTCAGCTGGAGGGGGCGGGGCGATGACGCAGCGAGCCGTGATTGGCTAGCGGAGGCCATCTTGAATTTCAAAAATGGCGCTGAGGTGCCATTTTAGAAATTGGAACCGCTCTGCTGCCCAAACTCTGCACCGCCGCCCGCACCTCCGCCGCCTGCACCTCTGCCACCACCCGTCGCCCGCACCTCCGCCGCCTACACCTCCACCGCCCGCACCTCCAACGACTCCCGCACCTCCACCGTGCCCACAACAGTGATTGACAGCGGATCATGTGACGGATCCGCTGGCCAATCACTGTGGCCTGACTGACAGGGGCGTGCTTTCATAGGTTGAAAGCACGTCCCTGTGTGAAAGCGGCACCTCTAATGGTGCCGCTTTCCCATGTTATTTCAATGGGCTTTTAATGCCCATTGCTAGGCCCCGCCCGCGCCCATACCTTTCCCTTTCTGACAGGGAGGCACCACGATCAGTGCCTCCCAAACACATTTTCCCAGGAGTAATGATTAGGATAATATACAGCAGATACTCATGACAGAATATGTGTTATAAGTATCTTCTTTATATTATTTTAATCATTAATGACAGGGGAGGCACTGCCTCCCCTAACTGCACGTCCCTGCCAGGCAGATGCAGATTAGCATGTTTTTGCATATCTGCTGTGTTCGGGGATGCAGCTCTGAATGCATTAGCGTACTTATACTTATGTGAATCAGGACCATAATTCCTTATTATTTCTACATATATTTACATGATTAAGATGTTATACTTTTATGTGCTATTTGTATAATTTGTGCTGCCTGGATTTCTTGTCCCCATGATCTGTTGGTAGACTATATGTTTGCTACTAGGATATGTGTGACATCTGAGCTCACATGAACCTGTGACACTTTGCGATGGCGCATCTCACACTCCTTTAGTTATGGCCCTGTGTACTAATCCTGCCTACTTTAGTGTTGATTCCAACTACCATTGATTTGGTGCCACCCACATGAGGCCACTTCAGTACATTTCTCCGGGGTCACTTTTAGTTCCCAATCTGCCCCTGATCGCAGGTACAACTAGCTGCACCCGGCTATGACTATTTTCACATCTGTGATTGCATAATTGAATGTCTATGGAAGCATGTGAACGTGCGGATGCAATGCAGCAAATTAGTTGCAGCCATGCCTAGCCACAGCCAAGTGGAGCTTGACAACATTGGTGCATTCAGTTTCTGACCATCGAGATCCTAGTATCACACTTCTGAATGTCGGGATCCTGACTTCCGGGATATTGACCAAAGGATGCCTTTGTTTAGGACTGTCTTTACAGCATTGTAGGCCCTGGGGAAAGCAATGTACTGGGGACTCTATCCACCCATTCATGGGAATAAATGAAAAATAATTATGCCTTACCCTTCCTTCTGTGCAGTAAATTGCTGTCAGCACTTTGACTGGTGGATATATCAGTGTCCGACTGCAGGCTGGGAGGCAGGTAGAGAATTTGGCCTGGCTCTCTAGGTGCCTCCCAAGAAGCTCTGGAAGCACCAGCCCAGGGGTGAAGATTCCCTCTGGCCCAGCACGCACCTGCTCAAAGTCCCAAAGAATCGCAGGTCCCTGGGAAGATGGCCAGTGTGCCTAAATGTTAAGATGGTCCTGACTTTTTTGAGAATCTTCAGCTCTTAGACCCATGCTCCAGACATTGACCCCAGCATCCCATGAACCTTCCCATTAGGGTGAGAGGGGTTGTGAGTGGGGAGCTGCCATCTTGCCACCTGCATGCTTCCCGGCTGCTGTGGGGTTGTGGCTACGGTGGCATCCTCCAGTGGCTGCACTGGCAGCAGTATGATGCAGATCAGCATCCTGCCACTCCACAGCCAGGCTGTTTCTTTTCCCTGACCCAAGGTATTGATTCCATCTTTAATACAAACCCTAACCAACAGGATGTGAGTGACCCAAACTGGACTGAAGATCTATATAGTCTTAAAACAGCTCTTATGAAGCAAAGTAAAACAAGCTGGAATAGGAATACCTTTGAGAACTATTTGCGTAGTTATCTGATTCCAAGGGGTCTAAGACCTAAATTATTTCCAGTTTCTGAATTAGCGAATGAGACACTTAAGAAAGAATGGGAAGGAGTCCTGACCCGATGTTCCCCCCCTGTGAGCAAGCCATCCTGGCGAAATGTACATTAGGAAGAAGCCCCCCTGGCAGCCCACTGATTGCGCACGGCGAGCCGCCCGTGATGTACTGGTAAAGCACTTTTGTATTATATCCCCTTTATGCATTACTTTGATATGGCTATCTATATGTGAGGCTATCTACATGTGAATGGATATGATATTTACTTTGGAGCCTGCTATATGTATTAGCAATTAGAAAACATGATGCCTGTAAACCGCTACGCTCAGAATCTCTGCGCTGACACAGTGTTTAGTAACTGTGATTGACGTATGATTAAGATTACTACTTAATGACATACAGAGGAGCTGTGCAGTCGAGGAATTACCTCTCATTCATAGATGCACTTAACATAGGGCACAATTCTTCGGTCTGGTACTTCCTGTATGTGACACAAATACATCACTGTGAGCACACTGGACAAACTCCTATAAACTCACAACAATAATGTATGATGTGCAGACAGTAACACGCTATATGGAAAAACATTTGTCTAAATTTCACACCAAGGTTCAGGTTTACCATCCGTTCTCTCATTGGCTGCACTGATTCATTTTACCAGCCAAAAGCAGAAACGAACAGGGAAACCTACAGACCTTGGCACGGTCTATGTTTCCAGAGGCTGGTGTGTTTTGGGGTCTCTCACCATGCATATAGTGCATGGCACATGCGCGGAAGCAGAACCCCAGAATATACCCTAAGGCCTTGTCTATCTTTCTTCCATTTGTTTCTGCAGTGCACAGACACATTATAGTATATTAGTATAAACCCATGATCCATTACCAATGCGGTTAATGTTACTCTGTCCTTAGGCTCAACAGATTCTCTTTTGCAAGTGCCGCATATCTGCATGGCACCACCCATTGTAAACACAGTAGTTATTTATTTACCATTTATATATTTAATAATAGTGGTACACTCACCTTATTGCCAATATGTTTACATTTCAACAATGAGGCAGACAAATTGCAAGATGGAAGTATTTTGATGTATGTAGGTAAGGATTTAGAGATAAAATGCACATCTCTCTTTACATCTAAAATCTCTTATCATACCTTTCATTCTTGGCACAGGAGTGAGGGAGTGCCGACAGGGACTCACATTGGCTGTGCTGACATTTGTCATCAGCAAATAGTGTTTAACAAACAGGCACCCCTGCATACACCCCTATACCACTTTAGAACTACATGGGTTGGTGTCAGTAAGGGTCTCTCACCCCGTATTCGATGCATAGCAGATACGGGGAAGCAGAACCCAGAACCATACCATAAGGCCTTGCCTATTCTTATCATCCTATAAATAACCATCAGCAGAATTTTCTGCTAATATTCTGTGGTCAGAGGCTGAGGCCAGAAACCTGTGCATAAGCCAGTACATTTTTAATTGTTTTAGTTATATGTCTATAGTTATTGTTTGTCATATTTCGCCTTTTAGAATACAGGAGTCTTATACTCCTATTTTAGTTTTAAATTGTAATAAAAGTTAAGTATTATTTCAAACTGTTCAACACATCATGGTAAGTGTTTAAGTTCACATACCTGAGTGCCCCAGAAGGAGAGTCTTTGCCATATCTCTATGGTCTCTTTTTTGTACCGATGTTCTAAAGACCTAATAAAAATCCTCATGAAACACGATGAGATAGTGCTCACTCAATTGAACCAAGAAATAACTTTATTGGGAGAAAAACTAAAGAACTTTGAGTCATTGGAGCAGTTCCAATTAAGATATGAAAAATACAGGAAGGATGTGGAGGAATTTGAAAAATAAATTATTGAGAAGAAACGTATAAAATTCCATAGCGACAAAATGGATTACGGCTCAAATAGAGTATTTAAATGAAACATACCTACTCAGCACAATAGGTTCAATCTATCAACTAATTATTCTACCTCCGAGATGGATTCCTCAGAAAGTGAGGGCCCAAGTAGTGGAACTACCAACAGAATGTTCAGGCGGGATTTTTTAGAGAAGGGCCCAAGATATGCCAGTGCCAATCCAGACACGGAGGGCAAAAAATTAGAAGGGACAAGAGGAGGCAGAAGAAAGTGAGATGCCTTGGACTGGCAAGAGGAGTCAATACAGGAAGCGACCAATCATGAGGAAAGAACAGACAAACTAAAGATTATCAATCTAACTGATGAAACATTAACCGCTAACCAAATACTGGTTTTAAGCATGGGTTTATCCTTTTCCCCAGCACAGAAACCAGACCGGTTTGAATGTGAACAGGATCTTCAGTTATTTATCAGGAATATTCTCCTTAAAAAATTCTTCTCTAATCAAGAGCATAAGAATGAAAACCTCACAATGACAAATATTGACGCTGCTGATCTCTCTGCTTTACAGATGTTGGAATAACTGTCCACTGAATCTAGTCCAACACCAATTAATATTAAGGAAGCAGATGATAGATCAAGAATAATGATAAAATCTAAATTCTTCCCAGATACGAAAATTTGCCCCCAAGTAGAAGTGTTCAAGAAACTCGTGTTTAAAGATCTTGACCAATTATATTTACAGAATAAGAACTATACAGATAATCTGAATGCAGGAGAAAGAACCGCATTGAATGAGATTACTAAATGGCAAGACTCACTCATAAAACCATCTGATAAGGGGGGCAATATTGTGCTCTGGTCGAGAAATATCTGTATGTATCTGGAGGAAGTAGAGATAAAAATTGTTACAAAAGACTCTATTTCAATCCAATGAGTATGTTTCTTCAACAATATAATGTTGTTGTCCAAACAGCATACAAAACATTATAACATTATAACTAAAAATAATGATTAATGATAATAAATGATTTCCTGAAAATGTATAAACCCAAAACACCCACACTGTATCTTCTACCTAAGGTACACAAAAATTAAAATAATCCTCCAGGTAGACCTATCCTACCTGGGATGGGTAGTCTAACTGAGAACGCCAGCATTTACATGGATTATCATCTCTGTAAACATGTTGTAGTGTTATCCCCCTATATACGGGATACAATGGACGAACTCGATAAGATTAATAATCTCAGTGTTAACCCAGGAGTATGGCTTGTTACATGCAATGTGGAGAGCCTCTATACGAGCATTAGTCACAACCATGGTATTGAGGCTACCAAGTATTTTTTAAACATGGAGATCCAGAATGAGTGAAGTAACTTCCTCATAGAATTACTGGAATTCATATTAACCCACAACTATTTCACCTGTAATGAGCACCACTACCTCCAGGTTAGAGGTATGGCAATGGGGACAGCTTGTGCCCCCATGTACGCCAACCTCTACCTGGGGTAGAGGAAGGTGGTCTTCAATAATCGATGGAAAAATATACTAACAACATATTGTTATATTTGAGATATATCGACGACATCTTGATATTGCGGAAAGGTCCTACCAGGGAACAGAATGAATTTATTAACATCCTCAAAAGGAACAACTTAAATTTAAAATTGTCTTTGCACGCTCGTCAGAGATCTATTCATTTTCTGGATATAACCATCTACATTGATGGAGATGGAAATATATACTGGATACTGCTGGTGACTGGATCTGAATGCAGATAGAACTGCACCAAAGTGGATGGCTGATGCCTGTAGTTCCACCGAGCTGATATACAGTGGAATCTCTGAAGACAGGAGACTGAGCCAGGAGACACTTGTTAACAGGATGTGAAGCATTGTTCAAGGCAATGATACTGAGCAGGAACTCTGAGTATATACCCCCTGGTCAGCAGGGATTGGAGAATCAAGTCATGTGAGCACTCCAATGCTCAGGAGTGGATTGCACCAAGTCAGCTGACTGCAGGTGTCATGGCAGCGCCCATACTCTGGAGATGGTGGGAATACATCAGGGTACATGCTGTATGGCAAGTGGGGTACACACTGAAGAGAGTCTCTGCAGATTGCAGGCAATCAGGGAACATGCTGCCAGGCTGGGGATGTGACCTCTGGAGGCCAGTACATCAGAGCACTGGTAAGTGATGTTATGAAAAATACAGATTCCTGTCAGTACCCCCCCCCCCCTTTTATAGGTGGGTACGGAACACCGACGCTGGAACTTGAGGATCTTTGAAGAAGAAGTTAGGAATACAAAAAAGCAGAGGTCCTCAAAAGTCTTCCCAATTTTCATCTTCAGAAGAAAGACTTTTCTCATTAGAACAAGTAGACCATTTACCATCATTTGAGGCAGAATTTACTTCCTGCGAGAAAACATAGCTAGGAAGGATAGAGCCTCCCATAATATAACTTGAGTCATCATCAACAAACTCACTTTTAGAGTCAGAGTCTAGGTTTAGTGTGGGCATGGGAGTCTTTTGTTTAGGAACAACAATATCTGAGTCAACCTGTGGTCCAGTGAATTTGAAACTATGTGAGACACCTGGAATAGAGTTAACAGAAGCATGGACAACTCTTACGTCAACAGATGGTAGACTTTGAACTGGTTTTGAAGCTCTCCAATTCCTGTAGTTCTTGAAATCTCTGGTGCATTGATTCAATAAAGCCTGATTATGCTTGGAAAGAGTTGGATTGAAATACTGAGAACTGGAAGACTGATCAGAAGACTCAGTAGATACTGAACCTGGGGAGTCAATACTTTCATAAGTGTTGCTGTAAAATGGAGACACGGAAGTATATGCAACTTTCAAATCCAAAGTATGAGATCCTTGTTTTGACTTTGTGAGGTTTCCTTTCTTTGCTGCTTGGAAATCTTTGATAACTTGGTCTAATGTAGCCTAATCTTGCACAGACAGAGATGCTGGGGAGGATTTAGCAGTAGGCAGACTGTTGACAAATTGAGCAGAATGCCCAGATGGCTTTGAATGGCCTAACTTTGGAGCAAACTCCTGTTTTACTTCTTTGAGTAAAGCGGCAAGATCATTCAGTAGCGGATCTTTAGATTCAATGAGAGGATTTGCCCAATCCAGTGCTTTACCTTTGAAGAACAGGAGAAAATATCTGATTGCATTGACTGGAGTAATACTCATTGAAGATCCCGACTCAGTAAAAGCGAGGTATTGGCTCGCTAATGCGCAGAAATGAGCATAATCACCATCAAAGTAAATTGGAGCTTGAGTATCAAGTGGACACTTGGAAGGCTGAATGTCAATTGAAGTCTCAGAAGACATTGTAGGAAACGTGAGAGTAGAGGACTGGAATAAGCATTCAGAAGCAGGAGTAGAATCAACGTGAGATGTTCTAGGGTGGAGAGAGGACGTCATCTCCAGAACTGACTGACAGGAGTTCCCAGCTGATGTTGACTGAACACTAGAAACTTCATCTTGGGGTGAGATGCTTAGAGCCTCCATCTGGGTTGAGGCAACTGCAATATCTGCAAGAACTGTGGACTCTGGACATATCGACAGGAGTTCATTACTTGAAACACTGGAGAGAATCAGACTGGGTTCGGAGGAACTGGAATCGGTAGGAGCCGAAGGTGACTTTAGACAGACAGATGGAACCAGGATTTTTCCAGGACTACTTGAATTGTCTTGAACTGAAGGAGTCTGATCCGGACAGATGGATGGGACCAGATTGGGTCCAGAAAAGCTTGAACTGGCTGGAACCGGAGGAGTCTTCGGGTTGACTGATAGGACCGGATTAGATCCAAAGATGCTGGATTCGGCTGGAACCAAAGGAGGCTGATCCGGACAAACGGATGGGACCATATTGGGTCCGGAAAAGCTTAAACTGGCTGGAACCGGAGGAGTCTTCGGACTGAGATAGGACCAGATTAGATCCGAAGATGCTGGAATTGGCTGGACCCGAAGGAGGTAGCTCATCATTGGAAACGGAGCTACTCGGGCTGGCTGGAACCAGTGGAGTCTTTGGACCGTTGGCTGGAACCGAAATAGAATCCAGATGTTAAGATGATCCATCTTGGAGCTGTACAGAGCTGGTAACACTTTCAGAAGTTGACAAACAAAAGTTCATGTCTGTATCTGTGGCTTTAAGAATTCCTCCTGGGATCTTGGCCCTGGATAACTCTCTTGAGGCTGAAACTGCAAAGACCCCTCCTGGGGTTAATAGATCAGACACACTTCTTTGAGTTGCATGCCCGGATGCCGCTTCTGGAATCTGAACATCAGATACCCCTTCTGGGGTCACAACATCAGATGTGCCACCTGGGGCTGTAGAAAACAGAAACTTCTTTAGTTATGGGTTAATATCCAGTCTCTTTTGATTTCTGAACTTGGAATTTAGCCTATTTGTCACAGGACCCCAATCGTAGACTTTTTGGACACTCCTGTCCGGAATAGAGGAAACTGGAACTGTAGACGATACACAGGAAGGTTTGCAGGTGAGAATTCTGTGATGTTGGGACCTGTCACCAACTTTTGACTTGCGGAGAGAACAGTCTTTAATGAGGTGACTAGAACTCCCACAGTAGAAACAAAGGTGAAGCTGCTTGCGATGCCGGCGTTCAGCTTCCGTGAGTTTGGAGCGTGGGTAGCTCTGGAATTTACCCTCTCTCTGCACAGGAGGAGAGACTTTAATTTAAAGGAAGTCTGTTAATCTCAGTAGGTTGGGCAGGACTTTTTACTGTGTTTAAAGCACCTCCTAGGATTTCTGGTATTATTGGAATAAGTCTTGATAGAAGACTTTGAAGTTGTTCCAATAGATGGCAGAGAGTCCTCTTTGGTTCAGGTTTCACAGCAGAAGACAGAGGAGTCCTGGAACCTTTGAAAGAGGAAGTTGCCCTCTCAGGAGTATTAGCTTTAAAGGGAGTGCCATAGGTCTGACTTGAACAAGGTCCAACCATAGGAACAGAATGTGCAGGAGAAGCTGGAATAACTGGAGCAGGAGTGATTTGAACAGGAACCGGAGGAGAAACAGTACTTGGAAGGGATTGCTGCAAAGTATCCAAGCGGGTAGACATTCCCTGTAGAAACTGGATCACTTGCTGTTGCGCAGCCTGTTGACCATCGAGTCGCGGTGTAAGACCTTGGAGGGCCCCTGACCCCACAATCTGACCGCCATCTGAGTCCATGGGCCTTGAACAAAGTGTCAGGTCTGTGTAAATGTCTATTCCCGGAGGGGGTACTAGTGGGTCAGTGGTGGTACGATGGAGGAAATGAGAAGGCCATAGTAAGTTCCTGTGCATGTGCGCAATGATGTTTATTAAATACACACAGCAATATAATGATTACTGGAACAGGAATAACAATACAGAAGTTTCACAGCGTGGAAGCTGACAGTGGTTTTAAGTACTGTCACAAAGAATGAGCTGATCTGGAAACCAGCGGTAATTAGAGAACAGAACAGAAGTAGTGACCGGCCTGGGAGCCGATGGCAAATAAACAATGGTCGGCCTGGGAGCCGTTGTGAAGCAGAGTCTATATCCTGAGGATAAATAATGCATACCTCCCAACATGACCCTCTCCAGGAGGGACACAATGCTCTGCTTCTGGACTTTTCTCATAATTTATGATTGATGACACCTGTTTTGGACAGGTTAATGGATAAGAAAGAAAGGTGTTTCAGCACAGTTGTCGTCAATTATAAATTACGAGAGAAGTCCAGAAGCAGAGAATTCTGTCCCTCCTGGAGAGGGTCATGTTGGGAGGTATGATAATGACACAGACCATCGGTCTGGAAACTGATGGGAGAATGTGATGGAACAACACAGGCAATAAGTAACTGTTGGTATTCAGTCTGGAAACCGTTAGCAACTTGCAAATAACAATGGTTTGCCTGAGAGCCGATGACAACTGAAATCAGTACTCTGGAGGTAAGTAGTACAAATGGTATAATAACAGTCACAGGTAATGAACTGGTCTGGGAACCAGTGTAATTAGCAAACTGCGATGGTTGGCCTGGAAGCCGATGGTGAACATCGATGGCTGGCTTGGAAGAAGACATACTTGCCTACCTGACCCTCTCCATGAGGGAGAAAATGCTCTGTTCCTGGACTTTCCTGGTAATGTATGATTGCCAGTGCCGTTTCTAGCGGCGGGCGAGCCGTGCAACCGCACGGGGCGCCCGCCGCGGCACTTTGTGTGTACTTGTTTCCCCTCTCCTCCCTCTCCCCGAGCGCTCCTGCTCGAGGGAGCGGAGTTTCGTGGAATGACGCGTTTGCGTCGTGACGTCATGACGCAAACGCGTCATTCTGCGAAGCCCCGCCCCCCGAGCGGGAGCGCTCGGGGAGAGGGAGGAGAGAAGCCTGGAAGGAGGCGGCGGCGGCCGGCGCGAGGGACGTGAGGCGGCGGGACCCAAAGAGCGGGAACATGTAAGTATATCTATCTCTCCCTCTCCTCCTTCCTTCCCCCCCACCACTTGACACCTGCCTGCCGCACTGGGAACCTGCCTGCCGCACTGTGTAAAATGGGGATACCTGCCTGCTGCACTGTGCAAAATGGAGATACCTGTCTGCTGCACTGTGTAAAAAGGGGATACCTGCCTGCTGCACTGTGTAAAATGGGGATACCTGCCTGCGTACTGTGTAAAATGGGGATACCTGCCTGCTGCACTGTGTAAAATGGGGAATCCTGCCTGCGCAGGGCCGGCTCTTCCATTAGGCAGCTTTAGGCGGCTGCCTAGGGGCACCGGCCCTTGGAGGGCGCCACTGAATTCATCAAGCAATAAAGTGAAGGGTGTCTCTGTACGAGACATACCCTTTTACACTGCACCGGCAGCGGCAGCAGGTCTAATCAGGTAAAGCTGCCACTATCAGGCTGCACTGCATAGTGCCTCAGCTCTTCCTCCTTGCTGACACGTGTATTATCAAGTCATGTGAAGGCACATAGGAGGCAGATATAACTATTGCTCCTGAGGGGCGCCCCCACGGTCGCTCCTCATAGCCCTGATTCACCTCCACCATGGCCCTGGATCCCGGCTCTCCAGCAGCAAGCAGCACCTGACTACATGTCTGCACCCAGCAGCATCGCTGTAATGCTGCGGCTGACTGTAGGAAGAACCCTGCCAATAATGAGGGATAACAACATATGGTAAGTAGCCCATGGGGTTTCTGCGGGACCACAGAGGGTGGGGGGGTTTGCACAGCACATCGGAGAAACTGGCCTCAGCGTCCTATCGATTCCTAATATGCCACCTAACATTTATACATATTACAATATATCTTTTCATTTTAAAAGTCCTTGAGTGTCATCCCTTTTTTCTGTCTATGTAGAATGATACCTCCGGGAGGTGGTCGGTGTTGCAGATTAGGGGGTGCTAGGCTGAAACTTTGCCTAGGGTGCAGAGATACCTTGCACCGGCCCTGTGCCTGCGTACTGTGTAAAATGGGGATACCTGCCTGCTGCACTGTGTAAAATGGGGATACCTGCCTGCGTACTGTGTAAAATGGGGGCACCTGCCTGCTGCACTATGTAAAATGGGGATATCTGCCTGCTGCACTGTGTAAAATGGGGATACCTGCCTGCCGCACTGTGTAAAATGGGGATACCTGCCTGCCGCACTGTGTAAAATGGGGATACCTGCCTGCCGCACTGTGTAAAATGGGGATACCTGCCTGCTGCACTGTGTAAAATGGGGATACCTGCCTGCGTACTGTGTAAAATGGGGGCACCTGCCTGCTGCACTATGTAAAATGAGGATATCTGCCTGCTGCACTGTGTAAAATGGGGATACCTGCCTGCCGCACTGTGTAAAATGGGGATACCTGCCTGCCGCACTGTGTAAAATGGGTATACCTGCCTGCCGCACTGTGTAAAATGGAGATACCTGCCTGCTGCATTGTGTAAAATGGGGATACCTGCCTGCGTACTGTGTAAAATGGGGGCACCTGCCTGCTGCACTATGTAAAATGGGGATATCTGCCTGCTGCACTGTGTAAAATGGGGATACCTGCCTGCCGCACTGTGTAAAATGGGGATACCTGCCTGCCGCAGTGTGTAAAATGGGGATACCTGCCTGCCGCACTGTGTAAAATGGGGATACCTGCCTGCTGCACTGTGTAAAATGGGGACACCTGCCTGCGTACTGTGTAAAATGGGGACACCTGCCTGCCGTACTGTGTAAAATGGGGATACCTGCCTGCCGCACTTTGTAAAATGGGGGCACCTGCCTGCGTACTGTGTAAAATGGGGATATCTGCCTGCCGCACTGTGTAAAATGGGGATACCTGCCTGCTGCGCTCTGTAAAATGGGGACACCAGCCTGCCGCGCTGTGTAAAATGGGGACACTTGGCTGCTGTAATGTGTAAAATTGGGACTTTTTTATTTTTTCCCCCCTGTGGTGGGCGTGATGATATCAGATGAGGCCACTCCCACTTTAATGAGACCACACCCATTTTAATCAGGTCACACACCCTTGTCGGGAACGCGCGTGCCTATGGCGCGCGCATACTTTTTCTTTTTATAGCTATATGGGGGGGGACGCAATTTTTTTTTTATAGCAATGGGGGGGGGGGCGCATTTTTAAATCTCGCACTGGGAGCCAAATTGTCTAGAAACGGCCCTGATGATTGCCATCACCTGTGGTGAAACACCTTTCTTATCAATTAACTAGCTCACCACAGGTGATGGCAATCATACATTACCAGGAAAGTCCAGGACCAGAGCATTTTCTCCCTCATGGAGAGGGTCAGGTAGGCAAGTATGGAAGAAGATGGTAACAGAATCAATATGCAGTAGGTAGGTAATGCAACCAATGGTAGTAAATACAGGCAATAAGTAACTCTGGTAATCAGTCTTGAAACCGACAGCAATAGATTCACACAGTCAGAATATATGCACAAAGCCACAGAGGCAAGCAAGGCTATAGCAGGAGACAGTTGGTAATATACAAGCTGGTTGTTTAAGTGTTGGATGCAATAGCACAGTGCTGAATGCAGATTAACAACCCACAGGTGAGAATGATGAGGCACCTGTAGAGAGTCTCTTACTGCATGTAGAAGTGGAAGCTGACTGTGGAAGGAGTTGTAGCAGAGCTGGATGGCTGGGGCCTGTAGTTCCACGGAGACACTGAAGCTAGAAAGTCACTGGAGACTGCTGGTGACTGGATCTGAATGCAGATGGCACTGCACCTAAGTGGATGGCTGATGCCTGTAGCATACCTCCCAACATGACCCTCTCCAGGAGGGACAGAATGCTCTGCTCCTGGACTTCCCTCTTAATTTATGATTGCCGGCACATGTGCTGAAACATCTTTCTTATCCATTAGCCTGTTCAACACAGGTGCAGACAATCATACATTAAGGAAAAGTCCAGAAGCAGAGAATTGTGTCCCTCCTGGAGTGGGTCATGTTGGGAGGTATGCTGTAGTTCCACGGAGCTAATACACAGGGGAATCTGAAGACAGGAGACTGAGGTGGTCATTCCGAGTTGATCGCTAGCTGCTTTCGTTCGCAGCGCACCGATCAGGCAAAAAAATTGCACTTCTGCACATGCGTATGGAGCGCAATGCACACTCGCAATGTACTTTCACAACAGCCGATGCAGTTTCACACAAGTTCTAGCGACGCTTTTCAATCGCACTGCTGGCCGCAGAGTAATTGACAGGAAGTGGGTGTTTCTGGGAGGTAATTGACCGTTTTTGGGGAGTGTGCGGAAAAACGCAGGTGTGTCAGATACAAATGCAGGCGTGCCTGGGGAAAAGCAGGTGTGGCTGGCCAAACGCAGGGCATGTTCGTGACGTCAAAACAGGAACTAAACAGTCTGAAGTGATCGCAAGCTAGGAGTAGGTCTCGAGCTGCTCAGAAACTGCACAATCTTTTTTTGAAGCAGCACTGCGATCCTTTCGTTCGCACTTCTGCTAGCTAAGATACACTCCCAGAGGGAGGCGGCTTAGCGTTTGAATGGCTGCTAAAAGCAGCTAGCGAGCAAACAACTCGGAATAAGGGCCTGAGCCAGGAGACACTTGTTCACAGGATGTGACGCATTGTTCAAGGCAATGATACTGAGCAGGAACTCTGAGTATATACCCCCTGGTCAGCAGGGATTGGAGAATCAAGTCATGTGAGTGCTCCAATGCTCAGGAGTGGATAGCACCAAGTCAGCTGACTGCAGGTGTCATGGCGGCGTCCATACTCTGGAAATGGTGGGAATACATCAGGGTATACGCTGTATGGCAAGTGGGGTACACACTGAAGAGAGTCTCTGCAGAGTGTAGGCAATCAGGGAACATGCTGCCAGGCTGGGGATGTGATCTCCGGAGGCCAGTACATCAGAGCGCTGGTAATGGATGTTATGCAAAATGCAGATACCTGACATATAGGAACTGTATATCTTCTTGAGTGTCCCTGTAATAAAAGATACATTGGAAAAACATCACGACCACTAAAGGTCAGACTCCTGTAGCACATCAGAAGTATCCGGAATGCCAAGCAAGATCTGGCTAGATTCAAACCATTGCCACCAGTAGCCAGACACTTTTTAAATCATCATAATGGGGACCCAACAGGTCTCAGAGCATTTGGCCTTAAACATATACAGCTGTCAATTCAGGGTGGAGATCTAGATCAGGAAATTCTCAAATTTGAGACAAAAATGATCTTCCTATTAAACAGTATTTACCCACATGGGATCAACGAATCAGTTACTGTACATCTTTTTAAATAAATGTTATTATTCATATCAAATCATTAATGATGGAGACAAATGAAGACCACTTAATTACATAAGACCTATAAACCTAGTTCACTTTATATATCTGAATATATCAATAGCCATTCCACATTTTTTTTCATGACAGTCTTTCTCTAGTCACTTAATGCACAACTAATTAATTTTTCAAATTATATCACAATGATATTCTTCCCTTAACATGTACGTTATCACCATACATTTTTCTTGTTCACATATTTTTCCTTTTCTGTGCTGTGTATCAAGGTTTTGCACATCTATATCACCAACAACCTTTACCCCTTCACCCTATACCTATAGTGGACTTTGCCCCACCACACGTTATAGTGTGTTTTATTTCACTTATTTGTTTATATTCATCTTTTCATTCACTTTTTGTGGATTAGTAATCAATATTGGAGCATCCTGTATAATACAAAGTATGCACATATAAGGAAGTCGTTACTGTCTGTTGATACACGGGAACACACACAATTGCAAAATTTGATTATTAAGATATTTTTCACATTTTTTTATCTGGTCATAGCTAATTGATGGGTATATGACAAAATAAATAATGCACAAGTAGATATATTTACAGATTATATTGGATATCCATATTGAATTTAATGGTTAGATACATGTAGAAAGGTTTTCATGCACTAATGGATAGTCAGGATTCCGATAGTATACCATACTTTGAGGACTGAATATTCCATCTAGACATTTACTCCCAAGATATACTTACCTTTACAGTAAGCCACACATCTCAAATAGGTGTGACTTCTGAACATGGCATTAACTTAATCTTGATATAGAAGGATGCTCAGTAATATGAATATTATATTCTTAATAAAATGTCACACATTTTTATTATGGATCAGAATTAGAATCAGCTTTATTGGCCAGGTATACTTGCATATACTAGGAATTTTTTTTCTTTTTACAGTGCAGCAGACACGAAGGGAACAAGTAAAAAGGGGGGGGTCATGTGCAGTCTTATGATAAAAGAACCATAGGGAACAGAGTGATCATTACATGCAGAGAAATAGAGTAGAGTGACTGGGAGGTCTACCATGGGGTCGGTTGGTCAGGAGTTCAGCAGGTGGACTGCTTGAGGAAAGAAGCTTTAGAGGCTTCTGTTGGATCTGGTGGGGATGGCCCTGTATCGTCTGCCAGATGGCAGCAGGTTGAGCATGCCATGGCTAAGGTGAAGTGGGTCCTTAACTATTCTAGTTAAAGCATCTTTATTAGATTATAAAAATGTTAATCATAGGGAAATAATTAATGATAATTAAATTCTGACAGAAGATATGACTCTTATTGAGAATAATGAAAACATATCTGAAAGTAAAACAAAAGGGATGTACTGTACCTAATTAGTTTACTGTTATTGTGCAAAACCATAAGAGATACAGTTTCTATATGAAAAATGCAGGTGTTAAGTTATACTCATGGGGGTATATTTACTAAGGTCCCGAGATGGTGTTTATTCTTCAAAGTGTCATCTCGGGAATTTACTAAACTCAATCACGGCAGTGATGAGGGCATTCGTATTTTTTTGGAACTCAAAGAAAAAAATTACGAATGAATACACCATCGGTCAAATACGCCTGTAATTTGGTAGAACTCGGTAATTTACTAAAAAGTGTAATTCACAAACACTGCCGGCAATAGCCAAACACTGCCGTGAAAAAATACAAATCGTAAAAAAGTGCTAAAATAAAACAGACCTGCTTTTTTTTACCGTGTTCTGATAGGCATGCACGGATCCATGAGATCCGTGCATGTTTATCAGTGGGAAGGGGTGGGATAGTGTTAAATTTGTTGCAAAAAAATGCGTAGGGTCCCCCCTCCTAAGCAAAACCAGCCTCGGGCTCTTTGAGCCGGTCCTGGTTGAAAAAATATGGGAAAAAAAGTGACAGGGGTTCCCCCATATTTAAGCAACCAGCACCGGGCTCTGCGCCTTGTCCTGGTTCCAAAAATACGGGGGACAAAAAGCGTAGGGGTCCCCCGTATTTCTGAAACCAGCACCGGGCTCCACTAGCCAGATACATAATGCCACAGCCTGGGGACATACCCAACTAGTCACCCCTGGCTGGGGTACCCTGGAGGAGTGGGGACCCCTTCAATCAAGGGGTCCCCCCCTCCAGCCACCCAAGGGCCAGGGGTGAAGCCCGAGGCTGTCCCCCCCATCCAAGGGCGGCGGATGGGGGGCTGATAGCCTTTTTGTAAAAATGTGAATATTGTTTTTAGTAGCAGTACTACAAGTCCCAGCAAGCCTCCCCCACAAGCTGGTACTTGGGGAACCACAAGTACCAGCATGCATAGGAAAACCGGGCCCGCTGGTACCTGTAGTACTACTACTAAAAAAATACCCCAATAAAAACAGGAGACACACACCTTGAAAGTAAAAATTTATTACATACATCCACACCTCCAAACATACATTCTTACCTATGTTCACACGAGGGTCGGTCCTCTTCTCCATGTAGAATCCATGGGGTACCTGTTGGAAAAATTATACTCACATAATCCAGTGTAGATCGGTCCTCTTCTGTTCTATTTGTAATCCACGTACTTTGCAAAATAAAAAAACGGACACCCGACCACGCACTGAAAGGGGCCCCGTGTTTTCACATGGGACCCCTTTCCCCGACTGCCAGGAACCCCCCCTGACTTCTGTCTAAGAAAGTTCCTTCAGCCAATCAGGGAGCGCCACGTCGTGGCACCCTCTTGATTGGCTGTGTGCTCCTGTAGTGTCTGTCAGGCAGCACACGGCAGTGATACAATGTAGCGCCTATGCGCTCCATTGTAACCAATGGTGTGAACTTTGTGGTCAGCGGTTGACCGAAAGTAACCTCACCGCTGACCTCAAAGTTCCCACCATTGGTTACAATGGAGCGCATAGGCGCTACATTGTATCACTGCCGTGTGCTGCCTGACAGACACTACAGGAGCACACAGCCAATCAGGAGGGTGCCACGACGTGGCGCTCCCTGATTGGCTGAAGGAACCCTCTTAGACAGAAGTCAGGGGGGTTCCTGGCAGTCGGGGAAAGGGGTCCCATGTGAAAACATGGGGCACCTTTCAGTGCGTGGTCGGGTGTGCGTTTTTTTATTTTGCAAAGTACGTGGATTACAAATAGAACAGAAGAGGACCGATCTACACTGGATTATGTGAGTATAATTTTTCCAACAGGTACCCCATGGATTCTACATGGAGAAGAGGACCGACCCTCGTGTGAACATAGGTAAGTATGTATGTTTGGAGGTGTGGATGTATGTAAAAACAATATTCAAATTTTTACAAAAAGGCTATCAGCCCCCCATCCGCCGCCCTTGGATGGGGGGGACAGCCTCGGGCTTCACCCCTGGCCCTTGGGTGGCTGGAGGGGGGGACCCCTTGATTGAAGGGGTCCCCACTCCTCCAGGGTACCCTGGCCAGGGGTGACTAGTTGGGTATGTAATGCCAGGGCCGCAGGGACCAATATAAAAGTGTCCCCTGGCTGTGGCATTATGTATCTGGCTAGTTTTTGTCCCCTGTATTTTTGGAACCAGGACCAGGCGCAGAGCCCGGTGCTGGTTGCTTAAATATGGGGGAACCCCTGTCACTTTTTTTCCCATATTTTTTCAACCAGGACCGGCTCAAAGAGCCCGAGGCTGGTTTTGCTTAGGAGGGGGGACCCCACGCATTTAAAAAAAAAAATCAACAATGTTTTTTTTTTACGAAAGGTGCACAATGAAGCCCAGCACGGTTCTCACAGATCCGGCCAAGATTCATTGTGTTAAAGTCGGCACTGTTTTACAATTCACTCCCGTAAAACACTGCCAAAAAATACGAATGACATCGACATCGGTAAATACGAAAATGCAGAATACGACAGCTTAGTAAATTAGTCGTAATAAATTCAAAAAGTTGCAAATTTACACTTTCGATGTCATTCGTGTTTGAACTTTAACCTCATTCGGAAAAATACGAATTTTAGTAAATATACCCCATGGTAGGGTTTACTAAGATTGCACCGACCCCAGAACCTGCACATAGCCGTATAAATCCTCCGATGAGAGATCGGAACACTAAGGTCTAATTCCAAAACATGAAATTACTTAGATGCTACAACATCAGGGATATTGCATGGCCGGAAAATACACTGCTCAAAAAAATAAAGGGAACACTAAAATAACACATCCTAGATCTGAATGAATGAAATATTCTTATTAAATACTTTGTTCTTTACATAGTTGAATGTGCTGACAACAAAATCACACAAAAATTATCAATGGAAATCAAATTTATTAACCCATGGAGGTCTGGCTTTGGAGTCACCCTCAAAATTAAAGTGGAAAAACACACTACAGGCTGATCCAACTTTGAAGTAATGTCCTTAAAACAAGTAAAAATGAGGCTCAGTGGTGTGTGTGGCCTCCACGTGCCTGTATGACCTTCCTACAATGCCTGGGCATGCTTCTGATGAGGTGGCGGATGGTCTCCTGAGGGATCTCCTCCCAGACCTGGACTAAAGCATCCGCCAACTCCTGGACAGTCTGTGGTGCAACGTGGCATTGGTGGATGGAGCGAGACATGATGTCCCATATGTGCTCAATTGGATTCAGGTCTGGGGAACGGGCGGGCCAGTCCACAGCATCAATGCCTTCGTCTTGCAGGAACTGCTGACACACTCCAGCCACATGAGGTCTAGCATTGTCTTGCATTAGGAGGAACCCAGGGACAACCGCACCAGTATATGGTCTCACAAGGGGTCTGAGGATCTCATCTCAGTACCTAATGGCAGTCAGCCTACCTCTGGCGACCACATGGAGGGCTGTGCGGTCCCCCAAATAAATGCCATTACTGACCCACAGCCAAACCGGTCATGCTGGAGGACGTTGCAGGCAGCAGAACGTTCTCCTTGGCGTCTCCAGACTCTGTCACGTCTGACACATGTGCTCAGTGAGAACCTGCTTTCATCTGTGAAGAGCACAGGGCGCCAGTGGCGAATTTGCCAATCTTGGTGTTCTCTGGCAAATGCCAAACGTCCTGCACGGTGTTGGGCTGTAAGCCCTCATACCACCCTCATGGAGTCTGTTTCTGATCGTTTGAGTAGACACATGCACATTTGTGGCTTGCTGGAGGTCATTTTGCAGGGCTCTCGCAGTGCTCCTCCTGTTCCTCCTTGCACAAAGGCAGAGGTAGCGGTCCTGCTGCTGGGTTGTTGCCCTCCTACGGCCTCCTCCACGTCTCCTGATGTACTGGCCTGTCTTCTGGTAGCACCTCCATGCTCTGGACACTAAGCTGACAGACACAGCAAACCTTCTTGCCACAGCTCGCATTGATGTGCCATCCTGGATGAGCTGCACTACCTGAGCCACTTGTGTGGGTTTTAGGGAGGTCATACAGGCACGTGGAGGCCACACACACTACTGAGCCTCATTTTGACTTGTTTTAAGGACATTACATCAAAGTTGGATCAGCCTGTAGTGAGTTTTTTTACTTTAATTTTGAGGGTGACTCCAAATCCAGACCTCCATGGGTTAATAAATTTGATTTCTATTGATAATTTTTGTGTGATTTTGTTGTCAGCACATTAAACTATGTAAAGAACAAAGTATTTAATAAGAATATTTCATTCAATCAGATCTACGATGTGTTATTTTAGTGTTCCCTTTATATTTTTGAGCAGTGTATTTAAGTATTTAATAATAGATGCTCTGACACTGTGAACAGCATGGATTAGCATAAAATAGACAGATACCGGGGTTTGGAGGTGACAGAACTTCTGTCCCAGATGGTATAATGAAAATCACTTCCTGAACTAAATATGTGCACCGTGATTGGAGGATAGTACCACATGACGTTCATCAAGTGTGTCTCACTGGCTGGCGGCTGCACGTGACTCACAGGGACTATTTATAGGCTGGTGGTCCCATGTGATTCAGGAAAGGATTATGATTGGATCACTCACTTCCAATATATTGATGATCCCGGGAGGCGCTCTTGTTGTTCCCTGACAAAGCTGCCATTAGCGCAGTGAAACACGCATGTAGGGCACAGTGTGTCCATGTGTGTCTAAATACTGAATGTTATAAAACAAATGTATTATTATTGTACTTAGATGTTTACTAGTCTCTACCAATAGGGATGTTACATTAAGCCGTAGGAGACAGAATATACACACCTGTTGATAGAACATATTATATTAGCACTTACCTGTTATTCTCAACTATATGAAATATGTGATATACTTCTCTGGCTATTTGGAGTAATTATAAAAATGGCATCCAGAGCCCACACATAGAATCTAGACTCTGTGGCAGCTGGCACTAATGCTAATAACGCTGCTTGTGCTACATCATTTATAAGAAACACTGACACACTGTCACATCTGAGTGGCAATGATAGAAATAGGAACAGTATAAGCATATTGTAGCAAATAAACTAGCAACATTTAGATGCCAGAAAGTAGTCATATGACTAAACAGGACATAGAAGTAGCTACAATTGAGACAGTGTGTATGAATACAATGTTGCAAGTCTTGTGAATGTATCTATGAATAAGCTAGCTATAACAAAATTAATGTGAAGAAACACAATATCGTAACATTCATTTGCAAGACACTATCAATTTGGGAATATAGTTCTGTTATTATGAATTATATGATATAAACAGTGACAACTGCCCAATAGACATCTTTCATATAAGGGAAATAAAAAAGGATATATTTCAGCAAAAAACATAAATAAAACCCCCTTGGGAATTATAGACCATTTATTGTGTGGCTCTATAAGCCACACTATTTGATGGAAGACACAGGGAGCTCTATGGATTAAATATAGTGTGTTATTGTGATCCCAATATCAGCAGTTAATATAGTGTACATGTCAATGTACTTGGAAGTATTACTGACTGAATTTGGCACTTATTAACTATATATATAGACACAAATCCACCTTGATATGCTCCACTGATATTTACGTCTAGATATATATAGTTCATCCCCAGTATCAGAAATTAGTAGGGATAATTGAACAATCAGCGAACACTCGTCTGGTTGCTTTATATCACAATTAGGGTTGCTATACCCCTAAAAGCAACATATCCTTAGTCAAATAGACAAAGATTAATAAGGATTATTTTTCACATACTGGTTGCTTTATATTCAAATTGGGATTGCTATACCCCTTAAAGCAACGTTACTTACACTCCTAGCCAAATAAATAAGGACTATTCCTTTAATGGTATTAATAGTGAGTGTGAAGTATCTTGATACTTCAAAATTTCTGAGCATTACAGCTGGGTCTGAGACTATAGATACAGTGGGTATCTAGTAATAGTACTTGAAGGTGCTGAGAAATGTAGTAATCCTTAACTGGAGAATAATTGACATCTTCACATTTGCCTATACTCGCAGCCTCTATACTATGGAAGTGATCCTAAGAGGTATTTCTGATGAGTAGGTGGTGAGTTTGTGTCAGGACAGTGCGGCGACTGACAAATTGGATAGTAGATACTAATATATAATAAATTGAATCAATCCCTGATAACATCTTAATACTAGTTAAGTGACCAATAGGTGGAGATATTTGAAGAATTACAGTATAGTGAATGAATAGTGTTATACATCAATAATCACACGTGGACACGTTTTTTAACCTCTTATTCACATACTTTATTTTCTTCACATTCACATATATGTTAATGTCTGTGATTTTAACTCTTATGTTTCACTGCAGTTTGGGATAATACATTATATCCTATTTTAATTGTATCGTATTAAAGGTTATATTTTATGATAAACAAATCTTTCTTAGTGCATCAACAATACAGGTTCTTATTTTTCTTTCTTCCTCAAATCGTAGTTGCATATATACTGTAGTTGACAGCACCCCCTGAGTAGATGGAATATTATTCATGATATAGAGAGGGGTTCTAACTAGTGGCTGTATGGAAATAAACTACATACACTCACAATATTAATTCAATACAAACTGAGTGTGCAGATACTAAACTTCTTTAGTGACCTATTCCACCCATGGTAATCCTAAATAGTGCGCCCAAGATGGCTGCCTTAACTGGTACCTTTTGTGGTTGGAATATATAATCCATGGGAGTTATTACCCAAAATGCCTGAACCAACCCTACATTATGCTTATTGGGGGTAATTCTGAGTTGATCGCAGCAGGATTTTTGTTAGCAGTTGGGCAAAACCATGTGCACTGCAGGGGAGGTAGATATAACATGTGCAGAGAGAGTTAGATTTGGGTGGGTTATTTTGTTTCTGTGCCGGGTAAATACTGGCTGCTTTATTTTACACTGCAATTTAGATTGCAGATTGAACACACCACACCCAAATCTAACTCTCTCTGCACATGTTACATCTGCCTCCCCTGCAGTGCACATGGTTTTGCCCAACTGCTAACAAAGATCCTGCTGCGATCAACTCAGAATTACCCCCATTGTGCGGTCTAGATTTTCTTTTTTACTTCTGTATTACTGTATTACTCTTTGTACTTTGTGATGCCTGTAAAGCACCTAAGTGCTGTTGCAAAAAGAGTGCTATACAAAAAAATTATTATTATTATTATTATTATTATTATTATGGCTGAAGAGGAATAACAGGGTTGTAACAGGGTTGTCATGATCGGTTGCAGTACCACTGCTGTTACAGAGTAATTTCCTTATAATATTGGCATCTGTGACCTTATCATTGGCACCCAACAGTACTGCTTTAGATTCAATTTAAAAGCAGAGAACCCACATTATTATTATTTTCTGTTTAAATCGCTTGTATACAAAAGATACTTTATCTCTCTCCGTGCAAGATTTGGGTTTTTTTCAGCACTAAGAAGTTTCCTCAAGACCAAGGATTCACACTGAAAACATTAACCAAGCAAGTATGGTTTTAATTTATAACTTCTATTTGTTACAGCAAATCCAGTTATCAAATGTATTATAAACTGTAGCACTCTCCCCAAGTTTATAAAGCAGACATTTTGCTGTTTAGATCAACTTTTTTACAGCCAATACAGCCAGGAATTTTTTACAGTTGAAAGTCAAACTACTTTAGTTTTGATCTTAACAGATGCATGATTAAATGCAGCAAACCCATATATGACTTGTACATTTTTTGGGGGATAAATAAAAAAGTTTTTATAGTTTTGAAGCAAAAATAAATAACTGAAAATTTATTGATAGCGATAATAATTTTTTTTGTTTAACTGAAATGTATGGAAAGTGTATTCCAATGTACTGTGCTGAAAGTAATGACACAAACATTACTTATTTGGCAACTTTTCTAATGTTTGTTAAGGAAATCATACTTTACACAGGAAGGCTTTTAGCACCAATGTGAAGCATGATTTCAGCTTATCACACCTTGTTATTATGCTCAAAATTTTAGCACCAACAGAATGGGGGTATTGTTTACAGTGTGCAAGACCCAATAAAACAGGGATCTGTATCATACTGTACTGTAGCATTACTGAGCACACACCTGCAATGCACTTGCAATACAATTAGTTAAAATTAATAGATTGTTAATGACTGATTATAAGAACCTTATTTAGGAAGAAGAAAAGAATAGGGATAATTCTACCTATGCTTTACATGCTAACACTTTTTTCTTCTCTTTCCAGATGGACTAAATGTTATTTTTTGTTATTGATGTTCCTCTTCTTAGAATAAGTTTGTGTAGATTCCATGGAATTATGGATACTTGACAGGTTTTAGTCAAGGGTGTGATATCTGAGTGTGGTACTCAGTCAAGGTATGAGCCGCGTGGGGCGCTCCCACGGACTCATAGATGTGACGCCTTAAGCGTAACATCTGGGGGACTCTGCCCTGGTTGCAGTGGTACAAGGCATTCATTGAATATGCCTTTGAAAGTTGTCTATGTGGGTACGTGCTTTGACGACACATTAACAATTTTGAGCAGACCAATGTGCACTGGATACCTGTTTTAAGGCCGTTATTAGCGATTTCGGCTGGGTGACTCCAGGTCTGCAAGATAAATTCACCGATTCTATAGAGAATCGAGGACTTCATTTCCACGCAGCAAGCAGCAGGGATATCACACAAATTAGTAATACAGTCATAGAACACCGTACATTAAAATAACGATTTCCTTAAATAGTTTAAGAAACTCGCAGAAGGGGATATACTAGACCCATTTATTCAACTCTGTTACAATTTATAGGTACCCTGGTAAGAAGCTTATAATCAGGTAAGGTATTGATAAGCAGAGTGTAATTACGTGGACCATATAGCAGGTTTTGCAATGAGTCCTGTAATAATCGTTCCATAGATTGGTAAGCAGAAAATATTTGGAGAAAAAAAAGACTAAATTGCAGGAAGGCGAAGTCTTTAACAATAACGGTAAAGATGGTTATTCATATAATTTAAGATGCCGCAGATGTTAGGATGTCTAAATCTTTCATTCCTTAGATAAACGGGTCATATGGTAAGTATATATATATGACTTCAGGAAACATGAATTTTTAGACTGCTATATACATGACATTATAAATATTAAGAAACAATGCAATATATGTAATACTCGGAACGTTGGACATGTAATATGCCCTTAGTACTAGACATGTTATATGATAAGCAAAGATAAGGAGATCTGGGTCTGTCATGTACATGTGCATAAAGAGACGTCTTTTTGTAACATTATTGACAGATGATAACGGATTCAACCACTCAGATTATAACAATGTTTGAGATACATATAATTGTTCTTAAAACTGTATATGGTAATATATGGGATACAAATAGACAGGTGGTATTAAAATCCTGCTCATTGTGAAATCCCAGGTATATACAGGTATTTATAATGGAATATATATATATTTATATATTGGAGGAAAATATCCTCAAACCACCTAGTGGTAGTAAGTATGTATTGCAGCCCTCTGACCAGATTCTTAGGAATTGGAAGATGGGCGAGACAAGATTCTTTTGGAAGATCCCGGAAAAGGTTAATAGCTGATATATCTCTCATAAGGTGAAACAGTATTGGATAAACATCGTCACAACTGTTGTAAAAGTACATATGGAAAGGTTGTATAAATCCCAAGTGCTTGTTAAGAGCTGACACAAATGTGATTTTATTTTTGTGTTCACAAATCTCTGTAAACCCTAGTTAAATTGAGATGTTCAGAATTAAGGAATTTAAGGATAATCCTTAAGGTAAGTTATCCTTAAATGCATATAGTGGTAATTTTGATGTTTTTTTTTTTTTTTTTACCTCTGATGACCAGTAGAGACATTCTTGTGCTTCAGGAGTTTTGGAAGTCCCAGATATTGATGTTGTTAGATCAAATGGTAGGACAATTCCTGGTTTCTTTTAACCAGATAATGGAGAAATTTGCTCATGTTAGAAACGTTGCTTTGTAGAACAGGCATTGGATCAGCTGTTTGCAAAGAAACTATAAAATCATAATCACAAGGTAATCATAAGATGTTGAGCTAATGGTTGCCTAATATCTGATGTATGATTGGTCTCTTAACTTGAGTTGTTTCATCTCATCATTACCGGTCCATAGCAGGTAAAAGAATGGTCTCATATTTAAATAGGTTCTACAGGACAATGTTGTGTTATTGGTAATCTATTTGGGTAAAACTTATTAACAGTTTGTGTGTTTGCAATAGATAGGAAAAAGTTTCATTTTGACAGTAATTGTATTAGGTATACTAATGTTTCTATTTTCACAGAACATCAAGAAACAGTCCAAAAATTTGTCAAAGAGCCCAAGACTTCCTTGATTCTCCTTCCCAATTAATATACAGATTATTGGACAGGAGAAAGGGGGGTGGTATATGGGTTAGTTCAGGACAAATATATGTGAAAATCCTGAATATTGGGACATTTTTGGAGAAATGTTTTATGGTAATGTAAAAGCAAAGGCATCCTAGGATCTGGATGCCATCTAGTGGATAAAATAATGTGAAGTTCAATCTGTAGCACTCACAAATAGTGGCCAATGTGATTTTTAAAAATTTCAGAATGGAGTACACAAAATCATAAAGTATCATAGAGGGTGGGGAGGGACAACTAATGCTCTGGAAGAGTTTCTGTTTCTCACATCTACAGGGAAACAAGTCAACAGAAGGATATCAAAAGACTACAGGTGGATCGGATGGAAGAGAAGACATCATGGGTAGGTAGAAAGAGACATCCAAACTGATACCTCTTTATTTCCTACGTAGATACAGATGAGAAGGACGAGCCCAGCTGTAGGCAGACGATATATCCAAAGATGACTGCATGGACCCTTAGATGATCGGACAGGACACAGACCAGAAGTACCGGACACAGATGACCTGAACCAGATGGTCCAAGGGATGATGACACCCTCAGAAGACACCACCACACTATGAGAAGAAGACTTCACAAAGAAACAACTAGGCCTTTAGTTTCCATTGTTGAGGGATATTAGGAAAGGGCTTGCCCACATAGGCAGATTTTTTTGTCCTTGCATAAGTATGCATAAATATAAAAACAAGGTTTTTTTCCATCTACCTATGGCGGTGCAGGGGAGAAATGACTCTTCTCAACCCCTTCATTACTTTATACATTGAACTGTGAAATGACTTTGTTGTAATCTTTTCCAAACTAAATCTTTTCTTTCTTTAGACACCTGTACTAACACAGAACACACACTTACACTAAAATGTTTTTGACTGTATGTCAGTTTAACCTATCGAATGCCAGATCACTGTCAACAGGGGGATATGTTATAGAGTAATTTCCTTATAATATTGGCTTCTGTGACCTGAGCCTAATTAACATCTCTACACTGTAGTCTTGGCTAGTTAGCATTTGAACAAGACAATCCCAGCACATGGCCAGCTCAGCTCACTGATACAGCTAGCCCACATGCTGTGAAAGACACACCCACAAGTTGCAGGTATGATATACTGTACCCACTTGAAATCAGAGCTCTCTTTCTCCTGACTCCCATACTGATTTACACAGCTACAAGGTCTCTCAGAAGTATGGGCCTCCAAACGCCAGGGACGCTTGGAAGTTATTCCCCTGGAAGGCTAAGTATCATACTCCATATATCTCATAGATAAAATGCATAGAATAGTTAAATATGTGTTTGTGGTAAAGTAGTTGTGAAATGATTGGCATAGAATAGTTAATTTGGAAATACAAATGGCTTAAGGTTAATGGTACTTGTGCAATTATGTGATTGTTATGTGTTGGTGATAATACTCTGTGAAATCTGTAATGGTAATTGGAACAGTAGACAATCTGTAGCATAGCATTCCTGGTATACATTTGTGGATGGTGATTTATAACAGATTGTAGTGGCTTTATATAGTGCATCTTGCTGAAATATAGAAGTTAACACATACTTCCTTTTGTTACTGTAGTCATGTGCTTGTAGCAATGGCATGCTGATACTTGTGGTTACCTGGTGATCTGGTCTTGTGATGGCTCATATGGACAGCATGATATATGTGGTGATGATATTGGAAGGCTGGAATTAGTTGGTTTTAGGCCTGAAAAGTTAGCATAATGTGGTGCAGACCGGGTTTGGCATATCATTACAGGCTACATTATATAGCATAGCCAGCATACAATATGCTCTGGTTATTGAGATACTGTGTTGGCTTGGAATTGTGAGATGTAATTAGATGGCTTGGAATTGTAAAATCAGCACATATGCATTATATTGAAGCTTATACATTCTGGAATATAGTGGAGTCTTTCAGAGATATGTAGTTTTATATATATGGCTTCTATGTAACTTTATGGCCTAGCAAAGAATGCCATGTGTTTGAACTTGCAAACTTAAAATGGCTGCTGGCATTCCCTTTTAAACCATATGTTATAGACTTTGGAATCATGGGAGTTTTCCCAAAATGGAGTCTAGCTTCTGTCCCATGCGGTCTGTGGACAATGCAGTCACATGCTGCCCCGCCCCCCCCACACACACACACACAAACACACACATACATAAACCAAAACCAATCCCCTAAGATATTCCTCTAAGATATGTATCTTTCCAATATATATCAATAAATTTAGGATTTAGCCGAGTGCTTTGAGTAATAAATATATATATATATATATATATATATACACACACATAAATACATACATACATTTTCACACTTATTTCATCCTGTTTCTTATATAGTTTAAATCTGTGAAACTATTATATGGTGACTTGCATTGTATTTGACCAAAACTGTTTAATAACAAAAGTGAATTCTATGAGTAGCAATTGTTTGTTGAAATACATTCTTACGTTTTACATTCTATATGACTGGCGTGCATTCTTCCATGAACAGAATATTCCTAATGATTTAAAGATATATATGTCTAGATGCAACCTCTGCGGGTTTGTTAATAAAAGGTACACAATTAGTGATGAATTATTATAAATCACTAAAAGGGTTAAAATTATACATTTGCTTCAAAGATATGAAATATAGTAGTATAATACAAACAATAGAATCAGACAGAGAAAAGGAGGGGAATAGAGAAGAGAGGAAAAGTATACCTCTTATCTTTACCCCTTATCAACTGCCTACCTTTGATGCTGTCCTTCTTTAGGTTTCCTTCCACCCAGACTAGATCCTTGCCTGTATGTTACTAACTTAAATCTGTCTCAGAGTGTGCTCACTGCCAGATCATGGAGTCTATTCTGATATTATTCCTGAGTCAGAATTCCTTATGTCTGAACCAACGTGACTATTAATTTTACAACATTACTGTTATCAGTACTACTGTACATACTACATGTGCTTTTCCAGTACCTGAATCCTGGTTCCTGTTTCAGCTTCTTTTTGCCTGCAAACCTGCACTGCTATTCAGCTCCAGCCATCTAGAATTTTCCTGCATCTACCTAGGAATTTGTGAACAGCCTTTATTCTTGTGTCTGTGTACAGCAAAGACTTTGCAGTTATTGCCAGCCTCTATGTAAAACAAGGACTTTGGATTCATTCACAGTATCTGTCCAAAGCAAGGATTCCTGCATGCAATATTTGTGACTGTTTTTGCTAATTCCTTGCTTGATCAGTATCTAATATTCTGAAACCTATGGTACAGTACATTGGTGTTTCTATAATGGGTGCAATGTGTGTGGTGCACACGGGTCCCTGGGTCCAGGGGGGGGCCACACCACACAAACTGCACCCACATCAGGTGCTTCAGTCGATGTGAAAATCAAACCCAAAATGGCCGCTGTGCATATGCAGTTGTGAAATTGGTCTCCGGAACATGACGTGCACCATGTTTTCAGAGACTTGCACATGCGCAATAGACTCCAGCATAAATCCGGAGACTGCTGCACCATACAGAGGAGGTGGCCCACCCAAAGTCTGCACAGAGGCCCTCTCCTCTGTTAAAACACCCATGCTGTGGTACATTACCCTCTGCATTATCTACAGTATAACCTGTGTATATAATAAATAAACCTGATCTCTTCTCATTTTACATCTGTGGCACTTTTAATTAATCCAGGCACACACACACACACACACACACACACACACACACACACACACACACACACACACACACACACACACACGGATTTCCCATGAGATTGTGACAGTACGATCCAGCCCAATAGACGTCTGCAGGCTGTTTGAGAGAATGTCCTCTTTACAAGTTAACGCTCAGCCTCTCAAACTAATGTATTTCATGGGCTCTACACTGCCGGCAGATTTTAGGGGAAAATTTATTCAATTACAAACTCAGTTGACCAGAGCACTTATTTCACTGTTTCAGTTGTTGGCAAGACCCTTGAATCCTGTTAAGATACCCTCAGGAGGAGAAAATTAATTCAGTTTGGAAGTAGAAGGAAAATCAGAGACAGTGATTCTCAGGTGTTCTACTTCTGCTCCAAGCAAATGCAGGTTTCCAAGTTTACCATGACTGAGACTCACTGAAGGAGAATGAAAGCACCGAAGGGCCAACAAACTATGTATATATTTTGGTTGTCATTTTGGTGGTCATTTCTTCCAAGCATGTTCTATTCGTAAGTCAAGAGTTGGGGTTCATCATCTTGCAGACAGCCCTACTTCCTCTCCCCTTAGTTTCCTGTTATGCACACCAGTGCCTGCATGAAAGTACTGGTGTCAGAACTGTTATGCACTCCAGTGCCTGCAGGAATGTACTGGTGTTTGAACTGTTATGCAAAACAAATGGACTCACAGACAGACTGGGGAATATGACATAACGTACACAGAAGGTGATAGGGTAACAAAATACACACAAGGTGAACAGAGAAGCCCAGAGGCTAAGGAACTGGGTATCTCCCTTGTATTAGAACTGCTCAGATGGGAAAAGCAAGATGTTGTGTTTTAATACGTAGAGAACCCGAAATGCTGTTGCTAAGGGCAACAGCAAAACCCTAAAGGGTTACCAACGGGTGTGGCAGTAAACTCCTTGGTCAGAGATGGAATGATAGACACAAGGAGAGTCTCCACAATCCTAATTCTCACTTGCAGTGCACAGGTTCAGCTTACTGCCACTAAACTGACCCCTGACACCTAGCACAGTGAGACAGGATTAGACAGGCAAGTCTTAGAATACAGCCGCAAACTTGCTAAGTTCACAGAGTAGTAACAGAACCCCAGCAAGCTAAACGACTGACTCCAGTCTTACTGCTAGGTCTGGATTGGCAG
Organism: Pseudophryne corroboree; assembly: GCF_028390025.1. Classification (NCBI taxonomy): domain Eukaryota; kingdom Metazoa; phylum Chordata; class Amphibia; order Anura; family Myobatrachidae; genus Pseudophryne; species Pseudophryne corroboree. Next base: position 406,436,452 of record NC_086447.1, read on the forward strand.
AGTGTAATACCAAATCCCCAGTCCTATTTGCAGTAAGCAACAAACAAATACAAAGCTACACAGTACTGGCTAACTTTCAGGAACTGACTAACCAACAAAGATTCAGCAGCATCTGCTTACCCTGAGAAGAGGCCTTATAAAGCAGGTGCTGTCCACGCCCCACTCAGACCTCACAGACTGTGAGCACAAAAACCAGCACCGGATCCCCTGCCGTGCACAGAGCCTATAACCACTGCACAGCAAAAGACCCGAACCGGAGTATCAGCTGCGCTCAGGTTACTCCGCTAGCACTTGTCTCCCGGTTGCCATGACGACGTGGCAGCACAGGGCAGGAGACCCTAACAGTACCCCCCCTCTGACGAGGGGTCAAAGAACCCCTACCACCGGGTTTATCGGGGAACTGCGAGAAGAAAGAGCGTATCAGTCTGGGGGCATGAAGATCACAACTGCGCACCCACGACCGCTCCTCCGGGCCATACCCCTTCCAGTGCACCAAAAATGACAGCCGACCCCGAACCACCTTGGAGTCAAGAATCCTTTCAACAACAAACTCCCTCTGGCCACGTATCAGAAGAGGGGAAGGTCTTCCACTGGAAGAAGGATTACTAATCGCCCGTTTTAAAAGGGAACAATGAAATGTTTTATTGATACCCAAAGAACGGGGCAGATCTTACTGAAATGCCACCGGATTGATAACCCTGGTGATCTTATAAGGGCCGATGAACCGGGGGCCTAACTTATGAGATGGCTGTCTCAACTTCAAATTCTTGGTAGACAACCAGACGAAGTCTCCTAATTTGAAGCTGCAGGGTCTTTTCCGCTTATCAAAAACCCTTTTGGTCACTAATGACACAGACACAAGGGCTTTCTTCACTTTCCGCCAAATACCTCTAAGGACCGAAACCACAGAGGAACCACCAGGCGTGGAGTCCAGGGGGTCAAAAGAATTGGCCTTAGGATGATGCCCATACACACAAAGGAAGGGAGAGATCCCTGTAGCAGAGTGAGCCGCGTTGTTATAGGCAAACTCCGCCATGGACAGATGAGCAACCCAGTCAGTCTGACACTTGGAGACATAACACCTGAGGAACTGCTCCAAGGACTGGTTCACCCTTTCAGTCTGCCCATTAGACTGCGGATGGTAGCCTGACGACAAGCTGACAGAAATCTGGAGATCGGAACAAAATGCCCTCCAGAATTTGGCAACAAACTGGGATCCGCGGTCAGAGACCACATCAAGTGGCAACCCGTGGAGACGCACAACATGCAGCATAAATAATTCAGACAGGCGTCTGGCCGATGGCAGCCCAACCAGTGGAACGAAGTGCGCCATCTTCGAAAACCTGTCAACGACAACCCAGATGGCTGTCATCCCCGAGGATTTGGGCAAGTCCACCACAAAATCCATTGAAATGTGGGTCCATGGCTTAGATGGGATAGAGAGTGGATGTAATGGGCCAACAGGAACCCCTCTAGGAGTCTTATTTCGGGCACAGATGTCACATGCCCGAACCCACTGATCCACATCCTTAGCCACCGAGGGCCACCACACCGCCCTAGATAGCAACTCCCGAGTTCTGGCAATACCCGGGTGACCTGCCGACTTCTTGGCATGGAATTCCAGGAACACTCGCTGTCTTAACCTAGGAGGCACAAACAAAAGACCTACCGGAAGGTCTGGAGGAGCCTGCTCCTGTGCTCTAAGGACTAATGATAAGAGGTCCTGGGTAATGCCCACTTTAATACATGATGGGGAAACAATGGGCAACGGCTCCTCGGTGGTCTCCTGGATTGGAGCAAAACTCCGCGAGAGCGCATCAGCCTTGATGTTTTTTGACCCAGGGCGATATGTTATCAAAAAATTAAAGCGAGCAAAAAACAAAGCCCATCGTGCCTGCCTGGCATTGAGACGCTTTGCTGACTCTAAATATGCCAGATTCTTATGGTCAGTGAGAATTGAGACCACAAACTTAGCCCCCTCAAGCCAGTGTCTCCACTCCTCGAGTGCATCCTTAATAGCCAACAATTCCCGGTTACCCACGTCATAATTCATCTCGGCAGGCAAAAATTTACGGGAAAAGTAAGCACAGGGATGAAGGCGATTATCAGACACTCCCATCTGAGAAAGCACTGCCCCAATACCCATCTCAGAGGCATCCACCTCCACCACAAAAGGACGCTCTGGATCTGGGTGTCGCAGCACCTTGGCCGAAACAAATGCCCTTTTGAGACGGGCAAAAGCCGCTTTAGCCTCACAAGACCAGTGAGCAACATCCGCCCCTTTCTTAGTGAGTGCCACCAAGGGCGCCACTATAGACGAAAATCCAGCGATAAATCGTCTATAAAAATTCGCAAAGCCCAGGAAACGCTGAAGCGCCTTCAAACTAGTGGGCTGCACCCAATCCAGGACTGCCTGTACCTTGGAACCCTTCATTTGGAAACCTTCTGGGGAGATAATATATCCTAGAAATGCGATTTGCTGAACTTCAAATTCGCACTTCTCCAGCTTCGCCCCAAGCCGGTGGTCTCTGAATTTCAGGAGGACTAAGCGTACATGCTTCCGATGTTCCTCCAGGGAATGGGAGAAGATTAGGATGTCATCTAAGTATACAACTAAGAATCTATCCAAATATTCCCTGAGCACATCATTCATGAAATCCTGGAAGACTGCCGGGGCATTACAGAGCCCAAAAGGCATCACCAAATATTCATAATGCCCTGAGTGGGTATTAAAGGCAGTCTTCCATTCATCCCCCTCTCTTATTCGGATTAGATTGTACGCACCGCGTAGGTCAATCTTAGAAAAAATGGTGGCAGTACGAAGCTGGTCAAACAAGACCGAAATGAGAGGCAGTGGGTATGAGTTTTTAATCGTGATACGGTTCAATTCCCTGAAGTCGATGCAGGGTCGCAACGAACCGTCCTTTTTACCCACGAAGAAGAACCCCGACCCAACTGGAGACTGTGAAGGTCTGATAAATCCCTTAGCCAAGTTCTCCTGAATGTACTCTGCCATAGCCTGAGTCTCAGGACGTGACAGGGAGTACAACCTGCTCTTGGGAAGCTTAGCATTTGGCAACAAATCAATGGCACAGTCATAGGGGCGATGGGGAGGTAGTACCTCTGCAACTTTTTTGGAGAACACGTCCGCAAAATCTGCATAACACCCTGGCAATCCTGGCAAACTTAGCTGCGAGAGCCTGACTGGAAGGCTCAAGCAACTCCTGAAACAATCAGTACCCCAACTAAGAATCTCCCCAGAGACCCAGTCAAATTGAGGATTGTGGGCCCTTAACCAGGGTAACCCCAACACCAATGGGGCAAAAGTACAGACAGTCACATAAAAGGACAATTTTTCAGAGTGTGTGGCTCCAATAAACAAAGAAATCTGGCTAGTGCAAGAGGTAATTTTACCTTGGGATAATGGTTCCCCGTTTAACCCACAAATCTCAATTTCCGATGCCAAGGGTACTAAGGGAACAGAGTGTTTCAGGGCGAATTGGCGGTCCATAAAAACCCCGTCGGCCCCACTGTCCACAAAGGCCTCAGTCTTGACAGTTTGACCGAGGATCTTCAAGGTCACCGGAATGATAAAAGTCTTCTTGGGAAATTCTGACTTCTGGCCTGACAGGATATTTCCCATCACCCTCAGGCCCTGAAGTTTTCCGGCTTTTCTGGGCATGATACTACCACATGACCTTTATTCCCACAGTACAAACACAACCCCTGCTGTCTCCTCCGCGTCTTCTCACGCGAGGAGAGGCGGGTAGCCCCAATCTGCATAGGCTCCTCGGAAAATTCCTCAGAGTCTGAGGTTCCCTTGGGAAGGAAGGAAATCTCAGTCTCCCTTTCAAGCCTATGCTCTCTCAGCCGTCTATCCACCCGGATGGATAACTGCATGAGCTGATCCAAGCTATCAGGCAAGGGATATTGTACCAGTTGGTCCTTTATCTGGTTAGAAAGACCTCTTCGGTACTGGTGTCTCAGGGCTGGGTCATTCCACTGGGTATCATGGGCCAACCTCCGAAACTCCATACAGTAAACCTCAACTGGCCTTCGCCCTTGCTTAAGGATCGAAATCTGAGCCTCGGCTGAGGCCGTCTTGTCAGGGTCATCATACAACATGCCCAGTGCCGTAAAAAAAGCATCAACACTTTTAAGCGACGGACAGTCATGCTGCAACCCATATGCCCAGACCTGTGGGTCTCCTTGTAGCAAGGAAATCACTATGCCCACCCGCTGAATCTCCGACCCAGAAGACTGAGGCCTAAGCCGGAAGTATAGCTTGCAGCTCTCCTTGAAACAAAAGAACTGCGAGCGATCTCCAGAAAAACGATCCGGGAGATTTACTTTCGGCTCCTTAACCCCTGCAGGTGCTGCTGCTGCGGGAGCTCCGCCAGCAGCCTGGGAGGTGTGCATTTTAATGGACAAATCATTAAATTGTCGAGTCAGGACCTGCACCTGATCGACCACCTGTTGCAACGTATTTTGAGGGGTATGCTCCATATTCCCACAAAATTTCAACAGGAGTATTAGGCTGCTGAATATGTTATGCACACCAGTGCCTGCAGGAAAGTACTGGTGTCAGAACTGTTATGCACTCCAGTGCCTGCAGGAATGTACTGGTGTTTGAACTGTTATGCAAAACAAATGGACTCACAGACAGACTGGAGAATATGACATAACGTACACAGAAGGTGATAGGGTAACAAAATACACACAAGGTGAACAGAGAAGCCCAGAGGCTAAGGAACTGGGTATCTCCCTTGTATTAGAACTGCTCAGATGGGAAAAGCAAGATGTTGTGTTTTAATACGTAGAGAACCCGAAATGCTGTTGCTAAGGGCAACAGCAAAACCCTAAAGGGTTACCAACGGGTGTGGCAGTAAACTCCTTGGTCAGAGATGGAATGATAGACACAAGGAGAGTCTCCACAATCCTAATTCTCACTTGCAGTGCACAGGTTCAGCTTACTGCCACTAAACTAACCCCTGACACCTAGCACAGTGAGACAGGATTAGACAGGCAAGTCTTAGAATACAGCCGCAAACTTGCTAAGTTCACAGAGTAGTAACAGAACCCCAGCAAGCTAAACGACTGACTCCAGTCTTACTGCTAGGTCTGGATTGGCAGAGTGTAATACCAAATCCCCAGGCCTATTTGCAGTAAGCAACAAACAAATACAAAGCTACACAGTACTGGTTAACTTTCAGGAACTGACTAACCAACAAAGATTCAGCAGCATCTGCTTACCCTGAGAAGAGGCCTTATAAAGCAGGTGCTGTCCACGCCCCACTCAGACCTCACAGACTGTGAGCACAAAAACCAGCACCGGATCCCCTGCCGTGCACAGAGTCTATAACCACTGCACAGCAAAAGACCCGAACCGGAGTATCAGCTGCGCTCAGGTTACTCCGCTAGCACTTGTCTCCCGGTTGCCATGACGACGTGGCAGCACAGGGCAGGAGACCCTAACATTTCCTTGGCACTCAGGTTCTCAGTATCACGATACCAGCCCAGGTTCCCAATGTAGGAGCACCAGCCAGAGGTTCCCAGTGTCAGGGTGCCAGCCTGAGTTCCCAGTGTTGGGGTGCCAGCTTGAGATCCCAGTGTTGGGGTGCCAGTCTGAATTCCCAGTGTTGGGGTCAAGTTCCAAGTGTCAAGGCACCAGCTCGAGTTTCAAGTGTTGAGGCACCAGCTCAAGTGTCAAGGCACCAGCTCGAGTTCCAAGTGTCAAGGCACCAGCCCAAGTTCCAAGTATTGAGGCTCCAGCCCAAGTTCCCAGTGACAAGATGCCAACTTGAGTTTCAAGTGTTGGGGTACAATCCCAAGTCCCATGTGCCAACAACTCAGTAGTTCCCGTGTTCACAGTAGTAGTTCTCAGTAGTTCCCGTAGTTCCCCTAAGTGGAGGTTCAAAGCTGCCAGACCCTTGTGGGGGTTATGAGTTTCCAGCCCCAGGAGGGGGTTCTGAGTTTGTTAGTCCTGAGTTTGTTAGTCTGTCTCTTTTCCACTCCTGAAGTGCATTTTGGATCTGCCACCTTGGAAAGGTGTTCTGAGCCTGAGTTGCCTCAGAAGAGTGCCACAGACCCAGGTGTCTAGTGCCATATCCCCAGGAGTGGTGTCTAGTGCTGTAGCCCCAGGAGCGGTGTCTACTATTGTAGCCATATGAGGGGCGTCCAGTGCATAGCACCAAGAGGGGTCTCTCTTGCATACCCCAGGAGGGTCTCTAGTGCCACAGCTCCAGGGTCTCTCATGCTGTAGCCATAGGAGGAGTATCTAGTGCAATAGGTCCAGAGGGGTTATCCAGTGCCTCAGCCCTTTGAGGGTCTCCAGTGCATCAGCACTAGGAGTGGTTTCCAAGTGTCCATCTTCCCTTGCTTTCAGGCATGACATTCCACCTGTCCTTGCATAGGGGCTTGAGGAACGTACAATTGTGTCAGCCATCATTCCTAGTGCTTCCCTGCTGGCCATCTGTCCGAGTACTATCAGTCCAATGGTCCTTGTGTCCACCATCAATTCAGTACCAGCAGTCCAGCCAGGACATCTGAGAGTATGGTCTAGTCAGGGTCATCAGAGTCTCCTGTCCAGCCCACAGATTAAAGTCTGTTTAACACACACATCAAGGACTACCAGTCTGTAACTGCATCTACCACATCCCACTAAACTCTACACTTCTAAGTCTGCAAATCCTATTTAGCACTTACAACTTCCTCTGAGAATCAGGTATGCTTTTCTAAGTTGTTCCACTGACCATTTTGAGGGTTCTGGTTCCACAAATACTCTACCTGTTCCTGAGGTTATCCAAAAAAAAAAATAAGTGAGTGATTCTGACATAAGATTTGGACTCTAACTCTGATAGTGAATTTCTGGATGATCCAAGTTATATAATCGGGGGCCAATAAGTCATGTCTTCTCTGAAAAAATTCCAGTTCCCTGGTATTGTTCCTGAGTCATAACTCCTCGATCTGAACTACTATGACTATTATTGGGCCAATACTACTTATAGGTGTGTTTCCAGTACCTGAATCCCAGCTCCTGTTTCCGTTACTTTCTGCCTGCAAACCTGTATTCAGTAGCAAATCTTGCCACAGGCAAGCAGGATTTTTGCCCGGGGCGCCGCTGCTGCCCAGAGGGCACCACGGTAAGATCTGCAACTGGTGCCATGCGCGATGACGCCATCGCGCACCGCACGGCATTGTGGGAGCGGCCATAGATGCTAGAGGTCATAATTGACCTCTAGGTCCAAATGTAATAGTGTGAGAGTTTCAAAAAGTGAGAGATTTGGTAAGGTTTTGCAGTTTTTTTTAAAGTGAAAATCATTTACACAGCAAGATCAACCTGGTTTTGCAGTGTAAATGATTGCCACTTTAAAGAAAACTGAAAAACCTTACCAAATTTCTTACTTTCTGAATCTCTCACTCTATTACATATGGCCCCTAGTGTCTGTGCAGTGCTATGGGAGAGATGTCATGACATCTCTCCCATAGATCCTAAGAGCGGCGCCAGCAGCCGGAGATGGAGGACAGCTGCGGTCGGGAATCAGGGGATGGGATGGTGAGTATTTATTTATTTGGGGGGGTAAGCAGCGCTACTAGTGGCACAGCTACAGGGGGCACAGTATTGGGGGCACAACTACTGAGGGCACAGCTACAGGGAGCATAGTACTGGAGGCACAACTACTGAGGGCACAGTACTGAGGGCACAGCTACAGGGGGCACAGTACTGGGGACACAACTACTGAGGGCACAACTACAGGGGGCATAACTGTTACCATACCCCTTCCCCGTGAAGCCACGCCCCTATTTTTACAATGCGCCTCTGGCGCGCACTAACCCTGTTTTACCTGTAGGGGGGAGGAAACTTTCGCCCTGGGCACCACAAGGTCTAGAACCGGTCCTGCCTGTATTACTCCAATTTCAGCCATCTAGGATTTTCCTGCATCTGCCTAGGAATCCTTGATCAGCAATGACTTGTATTCATTCTTGTGTCTGTGTACAGCAGACTTTGCAGTTATCAGCCACTATGTACAACAAGTACTTTGCATTCATTCACTGTATATGTCCATAGCAAGAATTCCTGCATATTTTATTTGTGACTGTTTTTGGAGGGGAATTCCTGTGAGATTGTGACAAGTACATTCTCACATAAATAAAGTTACGTGGGGATGGACTGACAGAACTGTTAACCACAGTGATCGTGTCAATAAAAGTGTAGGCTTATGTGCACTGATGATGACAATTAGCAGCAAAACAAAACATATACAGCACAATAAGTATAAAACTCTGCAAATATATATACAGTATTTTTGCATGTATGCAAAGGCCAGTTTTCATTCTACTCAGCAAGTCCTAGGGTTGCCCCCTCCTACACAATTACAGTGTAATAATGTCCCGGAGTCTCCTCCCAGAATTACAATTATGTCCCAGAGCTGCCCGCGTCCTCCCATAAATATACAAACAAAATTATAATTGCCTCCCAGAACCAACACTCCCACCTCCAACAATTATAATAATGCCCAGAATACCACCCCTCCATACATAAAGAATCAGTGTTTGGATAAACCCATGATAGTGATAGGTAGATCATTCACCATTCTAGAATGCTAGCAGTCAAAACAGTGTACAGTGCACTGAGATTGTGACGCTGGTTGTGTATGGAGTCGGCATTATGTGAATGTGGCCAGGGAGCATCCTCTGCTGGACTTCCAGTTGCCTCCATAAACGTCTAAAAGTGTGCCAGCTGGGGGGGGGGCAGGTCACCCCTGACTGCAGTCTTCAAAAGAAAAGCTAAGACATTGGGGAATACAGAAGTCCCACAAAATTAAGAGGGATAGTATTTATTAAAACATAAAATCTAAAACAAAAGTAAAAAAATAATCAAAGTCTAAAAATAAGAAAGGAGGGAGAAGACTGTAATGTAAAAAGTCACTTTAACAGCCTTATGACTTACTGTACTATTACAAACCTGGTGACTGTCCATTTAGTAGTTTAGTTTATGTTTTGCATTATTGCATTACATCTGTGCTAAAATAGTTTACATATTTACTTCTGTATATTAGCTCACTTTATCTGTGTTACAGTTATTTACTTGTGATGTTTTTATACATCAGTTTCCATTATATGCAACATGATGAAAATTGTGCAAGTAGGGACTGCAGCATAATGGATGATTTTTTTTTGCTGTGTGCTAAAATCTACACTCAGACATGTTTTTCTATATCTCAATTTTATTATACACAATACATCATGGTAAAGTGCTTTTATTTAACTTTGCTTTTAAGTGGTTAAGCCATGCTGCCTCTTGACATGAGGTTCAAGAACACAAAGTCATATCTAGAAAGGATGAACACTGAATGATTTGTTTTTATCCTCACAATCTGACATACAATACATAGCTCACTATTATCTATTAGTCAGAAATAGTAGTAGTTGCAAATAAAAATGTAATAGACAGAACAAAGTTGAATCTAATGACACAAGTTCACAATTTTAAGTCTAATACAGTAAGGATCAAATAGAGATAGATGATGGAAAGATGAGTATATGGTTGGCTTCCAAACAATAAGAACATGATAGATGTTGGATGACATTGTAGATTTTTAAATCTCACAGTCAGACAGATAAGGTGAAAGAAAGATGAATGGTACTGGAGGGAATTTACTATCTATTATATCCACTGACAATACTGAATGAAACCAAGTAATGTGTAGTACAGTATATTGTGAAATAAAGGACAGAGCCCCAGTAGTGAAATATCTTTACCCAGCAGATGCACTATGCATACAGCTTGAGATGCACTACAATCAACATGAATGATTAAGGAATTTTTTCCCAATTCTTGAAGACTTAACAATGGAGAACTTATACCAATCACCAAGACATATTTGATTACTTAGGAACTCAAGGTATCATTTTCCATTTTAACATCTGATTATACTTCTGTTGTGATATAACGTGTTTGTCTTCTAAATATTTAACAAATTCTTTAATGTTTAATGTTTAATGTTAATAAAACTCAAAATATTCTCTAATGTAAGTAACAGCAACTCAAATGTTAGGTTCATTATTTGAAAAAAACCCATTGGGCATTTAAAACAAAACAGAGATGAGATCTTACAACCAAACATGTGTATTGTAGAAGATTGAATAAACATTAACGGGTTACAATTGTAAAAAAAAAATATCAACATGGTTCCTTCTCTGATACTCACCCCACTCTCTACATTAAATATCTTGGAGTATGGGGTAAACCGCATGTGAAGTAGTAGTGCAATCAGATAGTAAATTTTGTGCGGGAAAGGTCAGTTATGCCTGAAAGTTCTCCTTAGTCTGTTGGTCACATTCTAAAGATGATATTATTAAAACATTTATATGTTATAAATATCTATGCTATGAGCAAGATATGGGAAAAGAGGAAGATGTAACACACCTTTGAGAGAGATAATGTGGAGAAGCTGACAATACCATCAACCAGCTTCTATTATTTTATAGACTGTGCTACATAAACGATAGCTAACATCTCCCCTTAGAGTAAGTATCTTCATTAGATATATGACCATATTCAGTCAAAATAATTTAATAAATTAGTGGCAGAATCACTCATTGTTTGGCCACACAGCCACAGCATCCAAATGCAGTGGTGATAGTACCACCACGGAGAGTCCTATAATGAAAGTTGATTGTTAGATTACTTTAAAAAAATAAAACATTATGGGGGTAATTCCAAGTTGATCGCAGTAGGATTTTTGTTAGCAGTTTGGCAAAACCATGTGCACTGCAGGGGAGGCAGATATAACATGTGCTGAAAGAGCTAGATTTGGGTGGGTTATTTTATTTCTGTGCAGGGTAAATACTGGCTGCTTTATTTTTACACTGCAAATTATATTGCAGATTGAACACACCACACCCAAATCTAACTCTCTGCACATGTTAAATCTGCCCCCCCCTGCAGTGCACATGGTTTTGCCCAACTGCTAAAAAAAATCCTGCTGCGATCAACTTGGAATTACCCCCCTATATGCGTTGTGATGAATTGGGGTAACTAGCGTGGTAAAGGGGTAATTTGGTGCAATGTCTGAGTGCTTAATCAGGATCCAAACACAGCTCTTCAGGTACAGTAAAATAAATGAAATTGTGCTTTACTGGCAGCATAAATGAAGCAAAACAACAAACGCCTAGCCCACATTCAAGGCATGGACTAAGTTAATTTTTCCTTGGGCAGCTAGTGTGCAAATGAAGTCTCTCAAAGGGGGTCATTCCGAGTTGATCGCTCGCTAGCTAGTTTTAGCAACCGTGCAAACGATATGCCGCAGCACACTGGGGAGTGTATTTTAGCTTAGCAGAAGTACGAACGCATGTACAGCCGTGCTCTGCAAAAACAGTTTGTGCAGTTTCTGAGTAGCTCTGAACCTACTCAGCGCTTGCGATCACTTCAGCCTATTCGTGTACGGATTTGATGTCATACACCCGCCCAGTGAATGCCCAGCCACGCCTGCGTTTTTTCAGACACGCCTGTGTTTTTGCAAACACTCCCTGAAAATGGTCAGTTGACGACCAGAAACACCCCCTTCCTGTCAATCTTCCTGCGGCCGTCAGTGCGACTGAAAACTTCTCTAGAACCTGTGCAAAACAACAAATGGCTTTGTACCCATACGTCGCGCGTGCACATTGCGGTGCATATGCATGCGCAGAAATGCTGATTTTTAGCCTGATCGCTGCACTGCGAACAACGTCAGCTAGCGATCAACTCGGAATGACCCCCAAAGTCTCTGCCTTCTTCTTTGCAGGTCTATCACAGGCTCCCGCCTGGCTTGGCTGCCACAGCTACTACAGTCTCAGTCCTGTATCTTACAGGTACAGATGGCGCTCCCTTATCTTTGCCTGCGTGATCGCAGGCGTACACTCCCGTGCATGGAGCAGCTTACCAATGTAAGTGTCTGTCTGGGCGCGCGTGCCCTCCCGGACGGAGACGCTCTCCATTCAAGTGAATGGGGTGCATCTCCATCCGGGCACGCGCACCCATCTAGATGGAGATGCTCACATCGTCCAGGCGCACCCAGGCGGGCACGCCTAGTCACAGACGGCGCCATCTGTACAGTAAGGCACCTCCTGGCCTACCCGCATTCAACAGGCTCACTGGCCTGGCTTCTTTCAGCCACATGTAGCTCAGTCCCAGAGTTTGGTGGCCTTCCCTGTCTCCTAAAGGTATAGGCTCAGGCTTCTGGCCTACAATAGCTTCCTAGCATACTGAGCTCTGCCCGGCTGGGCAGGATAAACAGGCCACAGCCTGTCCTGACTGCAGAGTCTTCCAGGCTGTCTTCCCTCCACAGCAATTATGTGTACTCACACTTGTCTTTTCTTCCTTGTGTGGGTGGGTCCCTCCTGTACACACAGAATGCATGTCTCATCAATGCATCTAGCTGCACACAAAATGCATATCTCATCAATGCAATTTAAACTCATACTGCCACAGTATATTAATATATGTATGACTTCACGATACAACATGAAATATATATACATTTACAAATTGTGAAGTATACTTGTTTGTTGCTTTTTAGCCATTTCAACCATTTTTAAAAGTCACTTATTTCATTTGAAATACAGTCCTGAATAAAGACATTTTACAGTAAATCTAATTTCCAAATATAAGTGGGCATTATTGACTGGCTAGCCTAATGACAGTGTCTCTATCCTTGTAATGTAGTAAGACTTTTGCTATACCTCTATGTAAAATTTTATTCTATGCTGTCTTCTGCCAAATGAAGTATGGCCAAGTGATGTTCCAGCAGCAGAAAAAAAAGCCAGAAGATAGTGTACAGCAATGCAGGGAAGTCTTGTGCTCCAAATATAAATAAACTCAAACTGCAGCTAGTAGTAGGTTGTGGTACTCTGGCTTGCTAATCAGATGCTCTCCAAATTACAGAAGGTGACACAATCTCCAATATTCTGCAGCACCTCCATGAGGAGCATACTGAGGGCTAACAAGTCAGGTAATTGTTCTGTTGCCAGATCATTAGTGGTAATATTCAGTCAGATCTCTGAGCCAGTGTCACAAAAGGAGCAGGGTTTCTTTACCAGATGTTACCTACTTGGCTGTTTTATAGCAAATCGAAGACAAATTCCTAGTATACGCAAGTATACCTGGCCAATAAAGCTGATTCTGATTCTGAATTGGGAGTGCAGGCTCATACAAAACCTGACTCATGATCATCCAGTACATCCCCAATACAAATACATCTATCGACAGTATCTAATCTATCTATCTATCTATCTATCTATCTATCTATCTATCTATCTATCTATCTATCTATCTATCGTATCTATCCACACACAAACACAGATATATTCCTAGTACTAAGTATGTGAAACTCACCCAAATAAAATGTCAACATTTTATTTACTCTAAAATTAGATTTTTATTGTAAATCTATGTAACCCTTTAGGTAACAATTTTCATACCATTGATCTTAGAGAAACATCCATATGCAGTTGCCGATCATCTTATCATAGTAAATCATACAATTTGTCTGTTTCTTTAATTTTAAATGAAGCACATCATATGATTCTGTGGAGTATACCCTACAAAGTCTCGAAGAAAAAAAAATCCTTAAGTGTTATAGTCTCTTTAATTAAAATAATAACTATGTGCAGGGAAAACTGGATCTCTACTCTTGATTATGTACCAGAGTTTAAACAAGCTAATTCACTTAAATCTTTGTGATAATGGCAAATAGCTATACAGGCCTTTGTTGTTTTCATCTGTGTTCTAGATCCCCTGCGGCTCCATGCTCTTAGAATATTTGTCATTCTCCACCCAGGGTTGATTTCTTATCAGTAAAAAACAGTATGAGCCCCAGGTTTAGATTCGCTCTAGCAGCCAGTGGAAAGCTGATTTGTCATAAAAGAATGATGTCACCACTTTCCATTCTACATCCCCAGTGATCGCATTGATCTGAATGCATTTTCTGACTGAAATATATTTAACCAGGAACATTAGTTTTTACATCTCTAAGTAACAACTCCATTAACTGGAAAAAAAAATGTTCGAACTAATAAAGTATATTAATAAAACTCGGCCATCCAACATTATTAAAAATAAAAATACAAACTCCGAGTTCACACACTTCAGCCAGGAGTAGACATAATTCAGGAAACTCTATATCTAGAGAAATAATGGTGGTTGCAAACATCATAGTTATGTTTCCAGTAGCAGCCTGTCAGACATTTCTTTTTATTTCTAATTCAACTAGACCAGTTAGGTTCATTCTTGATTGGTTATTAGGATACAGTATACTCAATTTAAGCTTCTGAGTTTAAAAAATATACACCAATATTTGAGTGCCTTGATAATAGCTGCATTTGGAATAAAAATAATTACTGTAACTGTAAGCATGAGTCATGTTTACTGCAAACTTTTATCTTTCTAGTCTTATAATAACAGGGTCATGGGTCAAACACATACTGTATTTCTTAAACTTGATGAGAGCACTTTTGAACTAGACTGTAAAACTATACAATCAAGTTTAATATGTAGACATGAAAAACACAAAAATGGGTGCGATAGAAAAAAATATTTGAAACAACAATGACAAAGCTGCTGCATTTCAATACAAATCTATATTAAAGAAAAAAACAAAAAAATAATAATTTGTGTATATATAAAACATAAAGTCAATTTGTGTTCACAGATAAATAATTGGATCCAATTAGTCACAAGGCACTGTTCTAGATACAAATAATACTGCAAAGGCAGAACCAATAGATGTGGAAATACAGTAGGTGGCAGGGATGTGTAATGATGAGCAGTCCAGATGATGAATAACGTATCCAGAGATTGGTTTATTAACAAGGTAGAACTGGTTGCTGAATAACACAGGGTTAATGCAGCAGGCAAACAATGTACATAGCAGGGCTAAAAGATCCAGTTATTAATACAAGTGGTGTGCTGCTTCATGAGGAACACAGCTGCACTAACACAAAGTGGTGTGCAGTGGAGTATATGGTGGACCTAGCAGTAATGACACAGTTGCACTGGCAGGGTCTCTGGTGTAACTGTTGTCTTTGCATAGGAGATACACACAGAGGGATGTCCTTCCACAATGGAGGATAGAGCTGAGGATGCGCGGACAAGCTGTGCTTGCATTGGCTAGGTTGGGAGTCACAGACACACAGCATCAGCAGTGCAGGGTCCCGGCAGCTCACAGGACAGTAGAAATTGATCTCCTCCAACACAATAATTAGAAAAAAGTGCTATCAACCATCTCTCTTCTAAAATGGTGCTTTATGGTTATATACTTAGACCAACCACGCTGCTTGGTGCTGGAAGACAAGTCAGCCGTACCATTGTTGTCCTGGGCCAAAAGTAGGATTTTTAGATAAGAGCTATACATTATTTTCTTTGCATGTCAAAAGAAGAAGGTATGTACCCAATGACATAATGCATTCTATACATACTTCATATACAGGTAGGGGAGGCCTATATATGTACTGAATAAAGTGGTAGGGGAAATATACACATACTGAATATAGGGGTAGGGGGGCTATACTCCTATTGCACAGGAATAGAGGGGACTATGCATGTACTGCATATAGGCGTAGTGAGGACTATACCTGTACTGCATATATGGGCACACTTACACTACATGTAGATCTACATGACCTGTATGTGTGACAGATCCCTACATAACCGGACTCCCCACTCACCCATGTCCTGTTCTGCGACTCCTGATCAATGTTCTCCAGATGTCCCCACTCGTCTGAGGCAGTCTCCACCCTGCTGTCCCCTGATGCCAGCATCGTTTGATAAGCAAAAGTTCTGTATCCTCTGTACCCTCAACATATTTCTCCGCAATAAGCGGCTTTCTCAAGAGGCGGAAGTAATACTGTTCGTAACCCAGAGAGGATATTTAGTGGTATCATGGAATGTATAATTATTTGATTGTCCACAGATGCTGCAATCAAGAGTTCCCCTCTCTGGAAAGTATACATTGTATTCACTGCACAGTAATGAGAGTCATAGTACTTACCAAAGCTCTGTTGATAGGGTACATTTTACAGATCAGTTAAGCTTTAAACATTTATATATCTTTTTTTTTTCAACTGTGAGTCTCTACATTTTTAGCTTAAGTTGTTTTGAAAGTCATTTGGTACTTATGTTTAAACATTGCTTGAATCTAGTGCCTTGCTGAGGAATCTTGCAGAGTACGGTTATATTTACTCTAAAACTATGTGAAGTACTATTATTATACAAACAGATCATTCATTTGTGTCACTTGTCAAGATACCCTTTGTGCAACTGAAAAAAATTAGGCTTGATAATCTAGCCAGACCACAAGAGGTTTAATGGTTGCTCATTTAATATGTGTGCTTTTTGTTTACTAAAATATATTTTTATTTTAGTGTAGATATTTATATGTTGGAATTACCAGTCTTATGCAAAAAAGACATTTGCTTAAATTTTTGCATTATAGTTCAACTTTTAATGTAAACTTCCTTTTTATTTGTCACTATCTGTATTGGGTTGGGTCACTGAATGCCTCTCTGCCATTTCATCTTGGATGTCATCTCGCCACCTCAAACTTAATATTTCCAAAACAGAGTTAATTATATTTCCACCAGCCAATAGCAGTTACCAACCTGATATTTCTATCACTGTTGAGAACTCTACAATCAACCCTACACCACAAGCTCGCTGCCTAGGTGTCATCCTTGTTCCCCACATTCAATCTGTCTCAAAATCATGTTACAGTAAATGCATCTAAGAAACATCCAAAATACGATCATATATACACAAGACACTGCTAAAACCCTAATCCATGCTCTCATTATCTCCTGCATTGATTTTTGCAAAAGTCTTCTTACTGAGACTCTCACCATTACAATCCATTCTCAATGCAGCTGCGAGGCTAATATACCTCGCTAGATGTTCATCGTCTGCAGACCCACTTTGTCAGTCCCTTCATTGGCTACTGGTATTCTACCGTATTCAAAATAAAATACTGTTACTTACACACAAGGCTATTAACCATACTACACCAATCTCTTCGCTTATCTCAAAATATCTCCCAACCCGGCCCCTTCGCTCTTCACAAGATCTACGTCTCTCATCCACACTCATTACTTGCTCCCATGCACGATTACAGGACTTACTGCGGGTTGCACGTACTCTGTGGAATGCCCTACCATGTACAATAAGACTCTCCTCTAGTCTTCAAGCGTTCCCTGAAAACTCACCTATTCAGAAAAGCTTATCAGATTCCAGAACCGATCACATTACCTTCATAGCTTTCCTATCCAATGATATCCCCACAGTACAGTACATACATATCCCCCATATATATTCTTTCTTCACGCTCCTGTCCTCCTGACCCTAGTTCATCACTGCTGTGATGTGATATCATGCAGCCCACCAAGAACCTTTGCAATCTGGTGGACAACTACTGTATGCAATAGATAGCACCTATCCTCATGTATCAATGCCTATTTCCCCATAGATAGTAAGCTTGTGAGCAGGGCCCCCCTACCTTTGACTGTTTGTTTTTACCCGGTTTTGTCTTCTAATTGTGTCCAGTTGCAAAGCGCAATGGAATTTGCTGCGCTATATAAGAAACTGTTAATAAATAAATGATATTGTGTTTTGAAGGACATTTCCATAGTACTGTAATTGGAGGCTACTATTTTTTCCACAGTGGTTTTTGAGGCATTATTACGGGATACCGATGCCAGAATTCCAGCGTCTGAAAATCCCGGCGGTCGGCATGCCGACCAACAGGGACTATTCCCGCTCATTGAGTGGGAATAGAACCTGTGGCAAGTGCAGCAAGCCACCGAGCCATCAAGGGGCTTCATTGCGATGCCCCCCGGCTGGCCAAGCAACAGCCGGGATCCCAACCCATTATTATGATATCAGAATATATGCCTGCATAAACACCCCGCCCCTTCCCCCCCTACCCGGCATCACATGTACAGTAACAGTTTTATTCTTTACTGTTCTTGGACTTTCGCATTAATATCTGCTCAGTAACCTCTTCCTGGCTCAATTTTTCATATGACTTTTATTTTGGATTTTCTTTTTAGTTGCTATTCACAGCAGGTTGCATTTGACTTATTATTTTGTTTTGACATATACAGTAAAAATAAGCTATTTTTTTATACATTCCATGTTTGTTCTATAATTATGATAACACTACTCAACAGCCATTTTGCATTTGACATGATGTTTATCAATGTCCATGTAATTTTGTGCATAGAATCCAAATATACCACTAGAAATTTGAATTGCCCCGGGATATGTATAATGTGCCCAGGAACCTGTGTATATTATATAGGGGAAGTAACACACTGGACCACATGACACATGGTATAAAGGGAGTGACCAGACCATGCCCACTTATGACTTGACAAAGACCCTGATTGGGTGGAAACGCGTCGGCCTTAGGTGGAACTGGTCACGTTACCATAGCTGGAAAGCGTTTTTAACTTTGAACAGAGCGGGAGTGAGAGAATCAGCAGCAACAGAAGGTGCTCGCGGGTCCAGAGACTGTGAGACAGCTAGCAGTGGGAAGACCTCAAATTATAGCATGGGTAACTGCAGTGCCAGTGTGAGAGGGGACACCGCAATACATCAGGCGTCTGATGGGTCCAGTGTGATAATTCCCCTGTGTTTACAATACAACATACAGCCGAAGCCAATACCGCTGAACTCTGTTTACATTTTATTCTAAATGGAAGTATTTTTTTTTTACTTTGAAAAGGATTATGCAAGTTTTCAATAAATTACTTTTTTTTTAAATTTACATTTGGAATACAACTTGTTTTGTGTGGACATCATATTCCGTGAAAGCATCATTGTTATATATTTGAGAGCATCTGCAGAGGTGCATTCCATGAAAAACTTTTTAATAATTAAGATTGGGACAGCGCTGTAATATATTTCTGGGTATTTCTGGATGACAAATTTGCTTTTATCTGCAGAAAGGCTGATCCGCAGTTCCCAATTTTAACAGCTGCAGTTCATTAAAGCGCTTGAAAGAAGGAATTCCTTTTGTGTGTGACTGGGGAAGTAATTCTGTTTGTATGCCAGAGAGGATATACAGTATAGTGGCATAATAGAATGTATAATTAATTGATTGTCCACAGATGCGGGGGATGTGGTCAAGATGCCAGCTGTTGGGATCCTGGCAGTCTAAATCCTGATGCTGCAATCCCAACGCCGGAACCAGAAGACTGTCACCAGAATCCCGACAGCCGGCATGCCAACCATAAGTATAGCTGGCAGGTTAGGTTTAAGGCCGGGGAAGGCGGGGGTTACATTTAGGTGCCAGAAAACAGCCTACACTCACAGCTGTCGGTCTTTCACTCATCGGGATCCCAACATCGGTATTATGTCCGCCGGGACCCCATAAGCCAGTATTTCATGCTGAACCCTATATGCTGCAATCAAGAGGATCCCTCTCTGGGAAGTATACACTGTATTCACTGCACAGTAATGGAAGTCATAGTGCTATACCATCAATATTATGTAGCAAATCTTTCAAAGTGCATTAAATCATAATAAGCATAAAACAATTGGTACTATAAACCTCTCTGTAACAATATTCAGTTCTAGATATGATTCAAACATGTAACAGTGAAACTAACACACATATATTAAAATCTCTTAAAGGGAACCGCACCTATATTCCACATAGTACACTTGAAGCATTAAAATTATAAAAAAGGAAACACAATAAAACTAAACTTATCACAAAAGAAAGAGAATAGGGGCAACGTTTGTCACATAGATATAAATGCAATATCCATAAACACTCTCTACCATGATTGGGACCCCGATCATATACCAACTAAAAAGAACAGGGTTTCAGCATGGTTGACCCATACAGATATACAGTACACTAAATAAATTCAAGATCAATATTTTCATTAAGTCATTGAGGTCTTAAAGCATAGGTTCTCAAACTCGGTCCTCAGGAGCCCACACAGTGTATGTTTTGCAGGTCTCCTCACAGAATCACAAGTGAAATAATAAGCTGCACCTGTGGGCCTTTTAAAATGTGTCAGTGAGTAATTAATACACCTGTGCCCCTGCTGGGTTACCTGCAAAACATGCACTGTGTGGGCTCCTGAGGACCGAGTTTGAGAACCTATGTCTTAAAGTGTGCATTTTCAAAATCTAAGCTGCTTCCTGCCTACATCCTGCCTAAATCTATCTTCCCCATGTTCAGTGTTAGGCACATGTTTAATACCTATAAGTCTAAGGCCTGTAGTATCTCCTGCATGATGTTCTAAGCAATGTCTGGGTACACTACTATATTATTCATACACTTGTTGATAATATTTCTTCTATGTTCTAAAAATCTTTTGTTTTAAAGAGCTTATAGTACGACCATTCTAATATATATTACATGGACAGATCAATAAGTAAAATACATATTATGAGATAGTTGAAAAATGATTCGATTTAGAATCTCTTTTTAGATACAAAGGAGTATACATATTTGGTTTTATAGTACTGTACATCTAGTATGGTTACATTTAAAAAAGAACAAGATGTGTGACCCAGTGATTGTTTTTTGACAAGGACCTTGTTTGGAAGATCCTTTAAAGCAACTGGGTACCAAAATATTTATAAAATGTTTAGCTTTTTTAAAAATCAAGAAGGCTTAGTGTCCAAACTAGTACATAGAATAGGATCAGCAAATAAATGTTTATAATTCTTCTTAACTACAGTACGTAATAAATTTTATTGGCTGCCACATTATACCTAGACACAAAAGCTAAGTTTTAATCCTGCTTAATTCCATCACTGGGGTCTTAACTTTCATTTTCCCTTCAAGTACTGCAGATGTATCTAATGATGAAGAGTAATCTAAAATACAGTTGGCTGGGGAGGGTCATGTGTGGAAGTGAAGGAAAGACCATAAGTGTTACAATTCAAATAATTAACAAAATTAGTGACAGAGTGACTATCTCCTTCCCAAATAAATAAGTTAGTTAATGCTGCGACAATACAGGACCAGATTTGGAGCAAAAGATCCATCCCAAACTAGTTGTTGCTCTAACCGTCCCATATAGAAGTTCACAAAACTTGGTGTGAATCGTGTTACACATTTGGCTCTGAAAGACATTAACAAACTCAGGTAAACTCCCACTTCATCATTTTTTGGTTCTAGGCTAATCACTTGTAGGCTGATAAAAAGTTGAACTTTGTGTACAAGTCAGATGCTTGTCAAGTTGCACCTGAAAGTGTTGTCCAGTTGATGCTGAAAATGTGTAGTAAAGGGGTATTGGGTATTTGCACATAGTGAAGGCTGTGAGTGTGTAGATTAAACTGTCAGCTACAATATTCAGAGGTTATCACCATATACAGTATGGATAATATGTATGTTGGACAGAAATTCATCTTGGGATAATACTACACTATATATACCCTAGCTGCTATAAGGGGATGCATTTAATTTACCAGCTGTCAGGATCTCGACCCTGGAATTCCAACAGTCGACAATGCTGTGGGCATGACAACCATAGAGTGGGAATAGATCCTGTGGCTAGTCAGCAAGCCAAGCCTGCAGCGCTGTGAGCATAGCGAGCCCGCAAGGGGACTCTTAGCACTCGCCCCGCTGCTGGCATTTTGTTGGACGGGATGCGGATGTTGGGATTTTGACAGCCGGCATCCCGCCAGCCGGTAATCCATATCGAACCCGTTATAAGACCTGTTTATCTAAGGACAGAATGGTTATGCCTAGAATTGATATGAAAGATGTGTCAGGACTTGAATGTACTGGAGCTTCCTGATGTCACATTATAATCTTGCTCAGGATTTCCATGTAAGAAATGCCAGATGATATGACCCTAAACTTTCCATATTGGGATTCGCCGGACTAAATGATGTCCTGTGTTAATCAACCCAGCTGAGTATTAAACTGCAATATATTTATTTTTATATATCGTTTGAACTTTAATTAATATACCAATATAACTGGCCAATTAATTAAATACTTAACACATTAATTGTGTAGCAAACAGCTATCACTACACATAACAGAGTGTTTCTAAGCAACCACATTGAATTAAACTACAGCCAGCTTCTTTTAGCCTCCTGTTGCAGAAAATGACTGATAATAATGAACAATTCATGGCACTCATATACAAAGTAAATTTAAACATTAGGTTACAATTCACAAGTTCTGAAAACATTTTTTTTTCAAATGTTATTAGTATATAGTTTATATCAGCGAACATATATTGTTAGATGAATTGGTTCATTCAAGATAAGTTGTTTTTAAGTTGTGTTAACTTTCTTTGTGGATGAGCCAAATGATCTTAGGGCCTAATGTTTTCACATGACAATATAAATAGTTACTTCCGTTTAAACCCAACCATACACTATTCTGGCAGAGTTTCTCTTATGTAAATATGTGCATTTATAGAGATGCATAGGACAACTGTGGGCATACTATATTTCAGGGTCCTTTATGGAGTGTCTGCATACATATGAGGGAGCTGGGGAACTGTACATACTTAAGTGCTAGATCTCCCACTGCTTGCTGGGGCTCCCCCGGGTAACCACGGACCTGCATTACCGTGACAGACGATAGTGTGTAAGCTGCGACCTCCCTCCCACTCATTGAACCAAGGACTACAAATACTCACCCACGGCCAACCAGAATGCACTATCAGGATGGCTGTGAACAAGACTGTTCCCTGTTCACTATAAAGAACACCTACAATGGTGCGTGAGCATTAGAACTGAACCATGGAGCAATGGAATAAGGTACAGTAGGCTGGTCGGTCTGTTGAATCACTTTTTTTTTACATAATATGGACAGCCAGGTGCATGTGCATCATTTACCTGGGGAAGAGATGGCACTAGGATGCACTATGTGAAGAAGGCAAGCCACGAGAGACAAAGTGATGATCTGGGCAATGTTTTGCTGGGAAACTTTGGGTCCTACCATTTATGTACATTTTTATTTGACATGTTTCACCTACCTAAACATTGTTGCAGACCAAGTACACCTCTCCATTGCAATGTATTCCCTCCCTGATGGCAGTAGCCATTTTAAGCAGAATAGTGCATACTGCCATACTGCAAAAACTGTTCAGCAATGGTTTGAGGAACACGACAAAGAGCTCAAGGTAATGACTTGGCCTCCAAATTCCACAGTTCTCAATCCGATGAATAATCTCTGGGATGTGCTAGAAAAAAAAAGTCTGAGCCATGGAGACTTCTCAACTGAAAATTACTTAATGAATCTAACGCAAACATCTTGGTGCCAGATACCAAAGGACACCTTCAAAAGTCTTGAGGAGTCCATACCTCGGTGGGTCAGAGCCATTTTGGTGGCAAGAGGTGAACCTACACAATTTTAGGCAGGTGGTTTTAATGTTATGACTGATGGGTGTATATGCCACTAATATTAACTACTGTGAGAGATTACAAGGTAAATTTGTAATTAGGAAAGACTTCCTTATTTGACAAAATTAGTTCATACGTATTGCTAAAAACTATCACTAAACAGTTTATATTTTGCAAAAATGTCTAAAAAAATTGGAGGATTTAGATTGAAATGAAGTTTGAGACGTAATGATGTAACTTCTTCATTGACATTTTCCTGTAAAATAAATACAGTAATTTGAAAAAGCAAAACTCAATATCAAGATAAGCAAAGTGATTTGTCAAGTTTTTAAAATCAGCAATTTTTTATAATTTAAATGATGTATAATCAATAATACTGCAAATTGTAAGACTGCTATTGTAATAGCCAAAAATTAACCAATCATAACAAAGGAATTTATAACATAGTAAAAGTATGTAGTGTACTGTACTGTACATTTGTAGAAAACTTGATAAATAATAGAAAACATGGGTTAGTTATACATGGAACATCTCCAGTCTTCCATCAGTGACATTGCTGATGGCCTACAATGTAAAATGATTTGCAGATGACACTAAGCTATGCAGAGTTATTAACATGGAACAGGGTAGTAATTTGCTGCAAGAAGATTTATACAAAATGACAAACTAGGCAGGAAAATGACAGATGCAATTTAATGTAGATGAATGTAGGGTTATGCACCTATGCCATAGTAACAATTAGGCTACTTACACAATAAATGGAAAGCAGCTTTGAAAATACGAGACAGAAAAGTAAGAATGCGGAGTAGCAGCAGGACTTAATGTAAGTCAACTGCTGCACAGAAAATAAAACTAGGAACCATAAAAATATGGATTATTATTTTTATTATAAAAAGTGGTCCGCAGCGCTGTACAAAGGACAAAGACAAAACAAGACAGTAGAGAGCAAAACAGTAAAGCACACAGAACAGTACAATACAGTAGACAAGTAACGAATAGCACTACAACACTCAACACAGCCACTGATGTGCCACTGGGGTGCAATGGAAATTTTTAGCATAAGCTGAAACATATACCTATTAGCATGGCTGCAGATAATGGGTCCAGTGGAGTCTGAGGATGCAGTGCCCAAGAAGGAGTTGTAGAATGAAGCTGGTGTGTAAGAGAAGTAGGTCATGAGAACAGGAGGGAGGATGGCCCTGCTTAACAGTCTAAATAGAAGGGGGTGTTCATGGAGCGAACAGTCTAAATGGAGTCAGTATAAGGGTAGCTAAGGGCAGGGTGCAGGAGTTGGAGAAGCATACAATACACACATCACTGACCAGCTTAGAAGAACCTGATTAGAACACATATTAAATACTGGATACATGGGGAATTGTATGAAGCAGTGACAAGAGTGGAGAAGTGTGCCAGTGGAGAAGTTGCCCATGGCAACCAATCAGCAATGAAGTAACATTTATTAAGTGAATTCTATAAAATAGCAGCTGATTGATTGCCATGGGCAACTTCTCCACTGACTCACTTCTCCACTCTTTTCACTGCTTTATACACCTACCCCGCAGTCTGTAGGATACAGGACAACCTGAGAAGTGGCCAATAAAAATAAAATAAATGTTATAAAATGTAAGCTTTTATACTTTAAAGAAAGGGTTCTTAGATATTAAGATGTATAAATATGTGCAGTTTCAATATAAAGATTTATTGTTCATACTGAAACATACTTTTTTTTGTCAAGATTTACAACTAATAGGTCTGAAAAAAGGAAAAATATTTCACCAGCACACTGAAAAGGATCAGCAATGAGATTTGAATAATACATGATAATAGAAATACAAAGATCTGTGTGCATATATTTGCAAAGATATGATTAAGCCTCCAGGCTGCGTCAAGGAATCTCTTAACGCAACATAATAATAGCACTCACTCTGGGTCATATAATTGCATATAGTTATGCTACATGATAACTAATAGGTCTGATCGGGGGACTTAATCCATTGCTGGTACTCGAGTCTGGAAAGCATTCAAAGAGAGAAATTAGCTATACCTCATTTAAAGACACATGGGAGGAACATAGCTTTGTTCCAGAAAATACAGTATCTGCCATAAGGGGATCACCTGCATTAAATATATTGAAAGAGTTATGACAAAGAATATACATAGTATTTTTAAACACATATGAACTGAATATAATGCTACAATTGTATCTGTGTTGAAAAAATATTTCAGTCAGTCTTTCCATCAAGTATGGACTATTATTATATATATTTGTGTTGTCATAAGCTGGCACTTCAATATTTTGTTTGCTATAAGTCACCCATATGTTTTATTATTACACCATCACTCAAATACTTCAACCAAATAAATAAAGACACAGACAACTGTATAGATTGGAAAATTGAGGTCACAGCCAAATTTATTTAAATTCGAATCTGGAATTAGAAATCTTAATCACTGGTGGCGAAAAAAGCAGTGCCAACTTGGCCATGGCTTAAAAACTTTTAATCATTAAACAAATGGGGCAGAGTTTCTGCCCCTTGCGCAATCCGTCTTGGGTAGAACCATCTCCCCTTAACTAGCACAGTGCTGGTCCCTCCTTAAGATGGTGACCTGGTCCTCCCCTGAGGTAGTGACCGACTCGCCTTTTCTCAAAGGGGAAATGCTAGCCAAGCTCTGCTGCGCTAAATTGAGCCGCCGATGAGCACTGCTTTCCGCCCGCTGCGCCTCGCCTTGCTGGAATAACTCTTAAAATATATTCCAACGGGAAAAAACATTTAATTGACATTAAGAAAAATTAACCTTTGCCGGGTGGGTGGGTGGGATCCCAAAATGGCAAGAGGAATTTGAATTCCTCAGCCCTGCCCTATATAAACTCAAACGACCCGCCTACCAAACAAATTCCATTGGCTAAATGATTGATTGACAGCCTTAACCTCCTCTTCACCCCTAGCAAACTAAAAAAACAGTTTCAGCCAGCTCAGCTTCATAACAAACAGGGTGCTTATATTCTCTCTGTCCTATGCAGTCCCTCGCTCATTTTAAGTCACCCATATGTTTTATTATTACGCCATCACTCAAATACTTCAACCAAATAAATAAAGACACAGACAACTGTATAGATTGGAAAATTGAGGTCACAGCCAAATTTATTTAAATTCGAATCTGGAATTAGAAATCTTAATCACTGGTGGCGAAAAAAGCAGTGCCAACTCGGCCATGGCTTAAAAACTTTTAATCATTAAACAAATGGGGCAGAGTTTCTGCCCCTTGCGCAATCCGTCTTGGGTAGAACCATCTCCCCTTAACTAGCACAGTGCTGGTCCCTCCTTAAGATGGTGACCTGGTCCTCCCCGGAGGTAGTGACCGACTCGCCTTTTCTCAAAGGGGAAATGCTAGCCAAGCTCTGCTGCGCTAAATTGAGCCGCCGATGAGCACTGCTTTCCGCCAAATTCGAGGGCTTCCAGACTTCGATACCGCCACCACCAACAACTAAATGCCTCACACTTCCTTCAAACCATCCACCAAGGCTGTGACAAATAATTCCATACCCATCTTAGACAAATGCACCCCGTCCAATCTATACAATTCCACTTTCTCGTAACGTAACTCTGGGTGCTTTACCACCTGACCTCCTAAACTAAGGACATACCTGAAAATTGCAGCATTAACTTTTCTCCTCACTCTATCCAAAGCTGCTCCACCTTGAGTGCCCCTACAAAATCTACGTGGTATAATTTCTGACCATAACAACTTAACCAGCGGCCAACGCTCCGTAACCAAATTAAAATATCTTTTCATTTCGTTAATCAATTCAATACCTTTACAGGTACCCAAATCATTACCACCTAAATGCACAACTAAACAATCTGGGGCACCCCATTTGCCTTCACAATCCGAAAGTAAACTCAATAAACCACTCCATCTCATACCTCTTATAGCTATCCACCTAATATCGAAAGGGAATGACGTAGCCACTTGATGCCTACCGGCCCAATAGACATAAGAATGACCTACAATCCACACCCGGCTTGATAATGTCAAAAAACCTGTAATAAAAGGTAAATGAAATGATTTGTTTAATAACATAAATTCCATTCAAATTTCGCAGGGAAAGGGAAAACTTAGCTATTTGGGTGACCCAGATGGAGGTGAACAACACCAAACCTCAATCGTTTTGTGAGGAAAAAAGGTGAAAAGAACTCCAAACCCCCTTTAACGGCGGGTAGCTTAAGGCCCTGAGATTCCCAAATAACAAACTCGCAGGAAGCTTCGCTTTAACGCAACTTATCTCCGCGGATGTAACCCTTATAAGCATCCGACTTCCAACGCCCTAAACGCTTAATTTCTTCGCCCGAAGAACCTGCCGCTGCTGCACAAGTCGCTGCTCCTATTCTAAACGAATGCGTCCCGTATTGTTCTAATGGAAGATCCAATGCTATCAAGCATTTTTTTTAAACGCTGGTAAACTGAAATCTCGATAAAGGAATAAGATCCCTATGAACCAACCATTGCCTCCCCCCACTTGGACGATTTTGGCAATAAATCTCTGCCAATTTTACTGGGCAAATACTCGGCTCCGGATGCGCAGGAACAGAGATCCATTTACCTTTTCCTAGCTGATCCATTTTAGAACGCTGAATTTTAACAAGCATCATATCTCTTTTAATAACAACATCCCCTGACATAATACCAGTCTCTGCTGACCTTTTACTCTTTGCCACTAATTCCCCTATCCTTAAAGCACCGAAAAATGCTAATACGAATGCTAAACTAAAAAGATTTATTTCATAATCGCCTAACGCAATGCCTGAAACCGCAGTTACCAAATCTTTCAAAAGACCTATATCAATTGGTCTACGATCATCGCTAAATCTTAACTGCTCCTTAGCCCATCCTCTCAACGCCCTTGCAAGAATAAATGATTTAGTGGGATCTATTAAACCTTCCAAGCGCGAAAAATAAGATATTCCTGCTAAAGCGATTGACATCGCCGCCTTGGAACGACCTCTCTCGTGCCATAACCATACGAACTCTAAAATCGCATCCTGCCAACTCTTACCCCTACCACTGGAGGCCATGTACTCCTGCCAATCACCCCAAGCTGCAGAATAAGCTCTCAACGTTCCAGGGGCCAGTGCTTTCAACGCCAATGCCTTCATGCCGGCTTGATGATCTGCCATACAAAATCAGGACATGACAAACCATTCACCTTAGCTGATGGAGCTAATCTCCTAAATCTGTCCCATTGAAAATGGGACAAAGCATCCGCTATCTCATTCTCAACCCCGGGCATATGCTTAGCATTTAATTCAATGTTTCTCTGCAGACACCTTAAAGTTAAATGTCTCAGCAACCTCAGCGCATGCGAGCATGAGGTCTTCTGGTTATTAATCGCCTGAACTACCCCCAGGTTGTCGCACCAGAAAACAATTCTTTGATTACTAAGCTTAATTCCCCATATCTCAATCGCTACGATTATCGGAAAAAGCTCAAGCAAAAGCATACTGCTAGTAAGACCCTTAACTCGCCATTCCTCTGGCCAAGTCCCAGCGCACCACTCGCCCTCAAAATATGCACCAAAACCTAACGAACCTGAAGCATCGGTGAAAAGTTGAAGCTCACTATTATTGAGTTCTTCATGCAACCAAATGCGAACCCCGTTAAAATCTTGCAAGAAAAGAAGCCAAATCCTACAATCCTCTTTCAAATCTGCTGATATACGGATCATATGATGCGACCTCTTAACACCTGCGGTAGCTCTTTCTAACCTACGACTAAAAACCCTTCCCATCGGCATGACCCTACAGGAAAAATTTTACAAACCTAAAAGTGACTGCACTTGCTTCAAAGACATCTTTTTTGCCGCAATAAAATTCTCTAACAAATTCCTTAAACGATTCACTTTTTCCGAAGGCAATCTACAAAGCCCTGCTTCAGTATCAATTTCTATACCTAGGTAGGATAACCGTGTCACTGGTCCTTCAGTTTTATCCTTCGCTATAGGTACCCCCATGACTGTAAATAATGATTGAACTGAAAAAAGCAATTCCTGACATTCTGAGCTATCTGCATGACCAACCAATAAAAAATCGTCCAAATAATGGGCGACTCCCGACTGCCCAGTTCCTGCTACTATGCACCACTGCAAAAACGAACTAAAACATTCAAAGTAAGAACATGAGACTGAACAGCCCATAGGCAAACACCTATCTACAAAAAATTGACCATCCAGTTTAAAACCCATATACTTAAATGAATCGGGATGCAGCGGTAACAATCTGAAAGCAGATTCTATGTCCACTTTTGCCAATAGAGCTCCAAAACCAAAACTTTGTACCAACACGATAGCATCCTCAAATGATTGATATTTAACGCTACAAAACAAAGGATCTAACGCTTCGTTTATTGAGCCCCCTTCCGGGTAAGAAAGGTGCTGAATAATCCGAAATTTCCCAGGCTCCTTTTTCGGAACTACGCCCAAAGGAGAAATGCAAAAATCAGCCAAAGGCGGGCTCTTAAAAGGGCCACACATACGACCTAAACTAACCTCCGCCGCAATTTTAGCCCTTACCACCTCTGGCAGATCTCTAGCTGACTTAAGATTCCTCTTGGCTAAAACTAAAACAGGCCTAATTACTGGCAAATTGAAACCAAACTTAAAACCTTTTAACAAGAAAACCGCCTCCTCCCTGAGAGGATAGCGGCCCAACCAACGCTCTAAGACTTCTAACTTTACTGGCGATTCTGCCTTACCTAGGAACTGCTCTATGTTCCCCCCTACCTGCTGACTGACCTGTGGGCCTATTGCAATCTTTTGCTGCATATACCCCTCCGCACAGCAAACAGGCGTGTCTGTAATGACATGTTGTTCCTCTACTACATTGTGCGTTATTGAACGCATAACATTTCCCTCTTCCTGCTGTGCTAACACCGGATCTGGCCTGAAAGGGCTGCCTGCGTCCTACCAAATCCGTGGCTGTCCTACTGCCTTGGGTCACCTCCAATTAGACTTCAACGTCTTTGAACCCTAAGCTTAAAATTTTTTGACCATCTTGCTTCTTTCTAAATAATTCGTCGTACTGACGCCAAACGTTATTTCTAGCCGTCAAGTACATATTGTGCACTAGATGAAAGTACTTTAAAACATTCAAAAATTCAGATGGCCGAGACTCTATATAACAAGCCGCAAATACATGCATTCCTGAAAGCCAATTAGAATAACTCCTTCTTGCTTCCTCGGCTGCCGGCCCACCAGCTTTTGCCGTATTTAATGCCTTCTTAGCGTCATGCGTGATTGCAAACATGTCTACAAAACGGCCCTTCTTAATTCTTTCCTTCACCTTAGACCTAACGCCCCTCAATATCGCCGTATTAGCGCAATGGACACTATCTCCTGACGCATCGGGAGCCGAGCTGGATGCTACACTACGCGCTCCCTTAGAACCTTTACGCTTCCCTCTGAGATGCTGTACAAATGTTCGCATAAATTTCCGCGGATTCTCTAGCGAACTAGATGAATCCGATGAATCTTCTGAATGGGATAAATACGCGCTAAGCAGCACTTCAGCGCTTTTCTCACCTGTTCCTGACGTGGAAGGACCTGCATCCAAATCCCCTGTACTCGCATGTCCCTCGCTGTGCGGCGCGCCCACCGCATCTTGACTCGTTGCTTGTGGGTCCACTGTAGTCAACGTATCTAACGACACTGCCTGAGAAGGTACAACCTGCGGGCTTAATAAAACTGCATTAATCCCTGCCTGAGCAGATGAATCTGACACCGTAGGTGCATCCAATGGCGTCTGCACCCCAGGAAGCAAAAGAGGCATGATAACAGGCGACTGCCTAGGGGACGGAGGCCTAACCGGGGGAGGGGCCTGAGGCAAAGGTGGTAAACCAAAATGCTGTGAGTTTGCAAATTGGCTCGGTATTGCTTGAACTAATTGCCCGAATTGATTAATTAACTGCGGAGCCGATGCAAACCGGGCAAAATTTGGAACTATATGCGGCTGATAAAATTGGCCTACGTTTTGATGTAATTGAGGGTTAAAAAACTGCTGTTGCCCTGCGAAAGGCAAATGCATTAACTGCTGATCAACTTGATTAAAATATGGCGACCAAGCTACCTGCGTGGGCTACGCACCGCCTACGGCTTGATTGTGTATAGGGGCCTGCATTCTGTATAAAGCCCCTGTTGCATCCATGCCTGTCATCATCCCTCTCCGCTGGTTAGTAATGCTAGGAGCATTCACTGAATGCCTCCCAACATTCCCAACACCTCCAGATGTGGGGGAGCTTAATAAATTCACTCCCCCTTGCATAAATGCTGGTGACTGATTATTACCGCCCGCAGTCACCCCCCCAGCTCCTGAAGCTGTGGGTGATGACTGCAAGGCAGCGTTGCTAACTAAAATGGAGTCGGGGGCGGGGCTTATCGCCGCTGCCGCCGAGACCCGACTCACTAACTACTACTGAGGATGGCCGGCGGGGGGTGCCTGCGGGGCTGGCGGACGCACTTGCCAGCCATGCCCGCAGCACCGAAGGGGAGGGAGACGCTGGCACGCCAGCCGCAGCCGCGGCTGACGGAGCTCCGGCGGCGGTGATTGTGCGACGAGACCCGCGCACAGTGAAGCGCCGGGCTCCTCTCACCGCCGGAGAATCAGCAGCGGCTGCAAGCGGTCTGGCTGCCTCAACCAAACGGCGAGGGGGGGGAGCACTATGACGGGGACGGGGCATCCTGAGGTAAAATACAACACCCTGACAAATACCTGACAGGAAATTGAATATAAACTTTCTTATAAAACAACAATATTATTCAGTTTAGTAAATTATGAGTTAACCCAATAATATTAAGGACTGTAACTGGAAAATTTAAACTTCTAGCTAAATATCAAACAAGCTGAAAAACCTGTGTGAATGATACCAATACAATACCACATCCAGGGATCCCAAAATGGCAAGAGGAATTTGAATTCCTCAGCCCTGCCCTATATAAACTCAAACGACCCGCCTACCAAACAAATTCCATTGGCTAAATGATTGATTGACAGCCTTAACCTCCTCTTCACCCCTAGCAAACTAAAAAAACAGTTTCAGCCAGCTCAGCTTCATAACAAACAGGGTGCTTATATTCTCTCTGTCCTATGCAGTCCCTCGCTCATTTTTTACTTTGCTTTGTTTGCTTTTTGCTATAAACAATCTTATTTATTGGCACCAGCATCATTTGGCAAACTGGTTGTACATTTCAAACTTATAGGGGAATTCAATTAAGTGCCATTTTTTCGACCAGTAATTCGACACAGGGTACTCCATTGCAGGCTTTTTTGCTGTTTTTTTAAAACCTTTTTCCGCCCATGCTGTTTCACTTTTTTTTTGTTGAATCGGCATGGGCGAAATTTTTTGACAGTGCTGGATTTTTCGACCAGTCGAAATAACGGCATGGGCATTGAATACGTTGAATGTAAATTTGACCTGAAAACATGCGAAAAGTGCAGTTTTTTCGACTTCTCGAAAAAACTGCACTAATTGAATACCCCCCTTAGAATAAGGCTGGAATAATGTTAAGCATTAACATCAGGTAAAAATACCATTATAATAAAAAAATAAGAATTTACTTACCGATAATTCTATTTCTCGTAGTCCGTAGTGGATGCTGGGAACTCCGTAAGGACCATGGGGAATAGCGGCTCCGCAGGAGACTGGGCACATCTAAAGAAAGCTTTAGGACTATCTGGTGTGCACTGGCTCCTCCCCCTATGACCCTCCTCCAAGCCTCAGTTAGGATACTGTGCCCGGACGAGCGTACACAATAAGGAAGGATTTTGAATCCCGTGTAAGACTCATACCAGCCACACCAATCACACCGTACAACTTGTGATATGAAACCTAGTTAACAGCATGATAACAGAGGAGCCTCTGAATAGATGGCTCACAACAAGAACCCGATTAGTTAACAATAACTATGTACAAGTATTGCAGACAATCCGCACTTGGGATGGGCGCCCAGCATCCACTACGGACTACGAGAAATAGAATTATCGGTAAGTAAATTCTTATTTTCTCTGACGTCCTAGTGGATGCTGGGAACTCCGTAAGGACCATGGGGATTATACCAAAGCTCCCAAACGGGCGGGAGAGTGCGGATGACTCTGCAGCACCGAATGAGAGAACTCCAGGTCCTCCTCAGCCAGGGTATCAATTCGTAGAATTTTGCAAACGTGTTTGCCCCTGACCAAGTAGCTGCTCGGCAAAGTTGTAAAGCCGAGACCCCTCGGGCAGCCGCCCAAGATGAGCCCACCGTCCTTGTGGAATGGGCTTTTATTGATTTAGGCTGCGGTAATCCTACCGCAGAATGTGCCAGCTGAATAGTGCTACAAAACCAGCGCGCAATAGACTGCCTAGAAGCAGGAGCACCCAGCTTGTTGGGTGCCATCAGGATAAACAGCGAGTCAGTTTTCCTGACTCCAGCCGTCCTGGAAAAATAAAATTTACAGGGCTCTGACTACGTCCAGCAACTTGGAATCCTCCAAGTCCCCAGTAGCCGCAGGCACCACAATAGGTTGGTTCAAGTGAAAACCTGAGACCACCTTCGGGAGAAACTGAGGATGAGTCCTCAACTCTGCCCTATCCATACAGAAAATCAGATAAGGCCTTTTACATGACAAAGCCGTCAATTCTGACACACGCCTGGCCAAGGCCAACAGCATGACCACTTTCCACGCGAGATACTTTAGCTCCATGGTTTTAAGTGGCTCAACCAATGCGACATTAGGAAATCCAACACCACGTTGAGATCCAAAAAGTGCCACAGGAGGCACAAAAGGAGGCTGAATATGTAGTACTCCTTTAACCAAAGTCTGAACTTCAGGCAGTGAAGCCAGTTTTTTCTGGAAGAAAATCGACAGAGCCGAAATCTGGACCTTGATGGACCCCAATTTGAGGCCCAAACGTCACCCCTGCTTGCCGGAAGTGCAGGAATCGACATAGTTGAAATTCCTCCATCGGGGCCTTCATGGCCTCCCACCAAGCAACAAATTTTCGCCAAACGCGGCGATAATGTCTTGCGGTGACATCCTTCCTGGCTATGATCAGGGTAGGGATGACTTCCTCCGGAATACCCTTTTCCTTTAGGATCCGGTGTTCTACCGCCATGCCGTCAAACGCAGCCGCGGTAAGTCTTGGAACAGACAGGGTCCCTGCTGCAGCAGGTCTTGTCTGAGCGGCAGAGGCCAAGGGTCCTCTGCCAGCATCTCTTGAAGTTCCGGGTACCAAGCTCTTCATGGCCAATCCGGAACCCCGAGTATGGTTTTCACTCCTCGCCTTCTTATTATTCTCAGTACCTTGGGTATGAGAGGTAGAGGAGGAGACACATAAACCGACTGGTACACCCACGGTGTCACTAGAGCGTCCCCAGCGATCTCCTGAGGGTCCCTTGACCTGGCGCAATATCTTTTCAACTTCTTGTTGAAGCGGGACGCCATCATGTCCACCCGTGGTCATTCCCAACGGTTTACCCGCATTTGGAAAACTTCTGGATGAAGTCCCCATTCTCCTGGGTGTAGGTCGCCCATCGGAGAATCCTTGTGGCTTCTGCCATCGCCATCCTGCTTCTTGTGCCGCCCTGTCTGTGTACATGGGCGACCGCCGTGATGTCGTCTGATTGGATCAGTACCGGCTGGTTCTGAAGCAGGGGCCTTGCTTGTCTTAGGGCATTGTAAATGGCCCTTAGCTGCAGAATATTTATGTGAAGCGAAATCTCCTTGGAAATTTCTTCCCTGTGTGACTGCACCCCAGCCCCGAAGGCTGGCATCCGTGGTCACCAGGACCCAGTCCTGTATTCCGAATCTGCGGCCCACTAGTAGATGAGCCCTCTGCAGCCACCACAGCAGCGACACCCTGTTTCTTGCTGACAGGGTTATCCGCTGTTGTATCTGTACATGGGACCCGGACCATTAGTCCCACAGGTCCCACTGGAACGTCCTTGCGTGGAGTCTTCCGAATGGAATTATGCTTCGTACGAAGCTACCATTTTTCCCAGGACTCGTGTGCATTGATGTACCGACACCTGTCCTGGTTTTAGGATGTCTCTGACTAGAGATGACAACTCCTCGGCTTTTTCCACTGGAAGAAACACTCTTTTCTGGTCTGCGTTCAGAAACATTCCCAGGAACAGAAGACGTGTCGTCGGGACCAGCTGTGACTTTGGAATATTGAGAATCCAGTCGTGCTGTTGTAGCACTTCCCGAGAGAGTGCTACCCCCACTACCAACTGTTCTTTGGACCTCGCCTTTATCAGGAGATCGACCAAGTACGGGATAATAAAAACTTCCTTCTTGTGAAGGAGTATCATCACTTCGGCCATTACCTAGGTAAAGACCTTCGGTGCCGTGGACAACTCCAACGGCCGCGTCTGGAACTGATAGTGACAGTCCTGTACCACATATCTGAGGTACTCCTGGTGAGGGGGGGGGGAATGGGGACATGCAGGTACGCATCCTTGATGTCCAGGGAGACCCTGTAATCCCCCTCGTCCAGGCTCGTAATAAGCACCCTGAGCGATTCCATCTTGAACTTGAATCTTCTGATATAAAAGTTCAAGTATTTTAATTTCAAGATGGGTCTCACCGAACCGTTGCGGTACCACAACCACTGTGGAATAGTAACCCCTTCCTTGCTGAAGGAGGGGCACCTTGACAATCACTTGTGATTATAGTGTTGAATATCCACCAACACCATCTCCCTGGCAGAGGGAGGTGCCGGTAAGGCAAATTTTAGGAAGCGGCGGGGGGAAGAACGTCTCGAACTCCAGCCTGTACCCCTGAGATACTACTTGAAGGACCCAGGGATCTATGTGAGAGAGCCCACTGTCCGCTGAAATATCTGAGACAGGCCCCCAAAGTACCCGGGTCCGCCTGAGCAGCCCCAGCACCATGCTGTGGCCCTACCGGACGCAGGGAGGACTTCTGCTCTTGGGAACTAGCTGTGTGTTGCAGCTTTTTTCCTCTACCTTTGCCTCTCGGCAGAAAGGATGAGCCTCTAGCCCACTTGTTTTTCTGGGGCCGAAAGGACTGTACTTGATGATACGGTGCTTTCTTTTGTTGTGGGGTAGCCTGTGGCAAAAAAATTAATTTCCCAGCAGTAGCTGTGGAAACGAGGTCTGAAAAACTATCCCCAAACAGTTTTACCCCCTTATAGGGCAACTTCCATGTGCCGATTCGAGTCGGCATCGCCTGACCATTGCCAAGTCCATAACCCCCGTCTGGCGGCAATGGACCTAGCGCTTATTTTTGATGCCAGCCGGCAAATATCCCTCTGTGCATCACGCATGTATAAGACCACGTCTTTTATATGCTCTATTTTCAGCAAAATATTGTCCCTATCCATAGTTATTTTCCGACAGGGAATCTGACCACGCAGCGGGAGCACTGCCCATCCATGCCGAAGCAACGGCTGGTCGCAATATAATGCCCTAGTGTGTGACCATATCTTATAGGGTAACCTCCTGCTTTCTATCAGCAGTGTCACGATCCGGGTATCTGGTCGCCATTACTTACCCTTCAGATGCCTCCTAAGGCGGGCTCAGCGTTCCAGGACCGGATTCCGCTGTTCCTGAGTTTCCACATGCAGAGTGGTCTTTTCATCAGCCTGGCGTCTCCTGTCTCCGGTGGCCGGCGCCGCCATTACTGTTTCCCAGACCACATGGATTACAAACCAAACTTCCCTCCAAGTGTCTGCATGGGCGCAGCCATCTTGGATTCTGTCATCTGATCATTTCCACCAATCTGCTGTCTGTGTTGTTGATTTGCATAATTGCCTAGCCAACCCCTTCCTTGCTGCAGGTATAAGTAAGCTGTACCTGAGCAAGGAAGACGTCAGTGCTTTGGTTGTCAAACCTAGTTCCTGTTTGTCTCTCTTCTATGATTGTCTTCCAGGTTCCAGCTCCTGTCTCAAGACTTCCACCATAGAGACCCGCACCAGCATTCCACCTGCGGTGTAGCCTGACTCTCCAATCCATTGTGGATTCATCTGTTTCCAGCTACAACACTACCTGCTTCCAGCCTCAGCTTCCAGCAGAGTACAGCTTCCCTTAAAGGGCCGGTGTCCTTTCTACACTTTACCACTCTCCACCGGAATTATTATTTCTCCGCTCTCAAGTTCTACATTTCAGTTCACATTTCATCGCTCCCAAAGTTCATTTATTATTTAACTGGTTCCAGCCAGTATCCACTCCGTGCTAACAACAGTCTGGTTCCAGCCAGTATCCACAGCAGCTGTTTTACCTTCAGCAACCCAGCTCTTCCTGGAACACCAGCTGGTACAATCCTGGGTTATCTCCATTGCTACAGCCGGGCCTGGTAAGGACTTTCCATCTAGAAGATCATAAGAACTATCTCACACTACCAGTGCCCTGTGGCTCCTGCCATGCTGTAGTACTCAGGAACTGTATTTATTCTTTGCTGACTTTTACGTTTTCTTTTATTGCTGCTGTGATGCGGAGTTGTCATAATAAACATCATTGACTTTTATCTAAGTTGTCGTGGTCACGCCTTCGGGCAGTTATTATTCATGTTACTTACATGTCCAGGGGTCTGATACAACCTCCCAGGTTCCGGTACATCTCAGCCCCTACAACTGAGGCTGCCTCCCGTCAGCTCAGACCCTCAGTTGTGACAGTGAGCACTGACCTAATGAATCCAGCCGGAGACCAGGATCAAGCGGCCAGGCCGATGCAAGAACTGGCAGCCCGACTAGAACATCAGGAGGCTGCACAGGGCCACATCATCCGCTGTCTCCAGGATCTCTCTACTCGGCTGGATGGGATTCAGACAACTCTCCGTGGATCAGGCGCGTCTGGTGCGTCAACCACAGTGACTCCAGCTATAACCCCACCCACCTTACCCATTTCTGCTCCACGTCTTCATCTTCCAACGCCAGCAAAATTTGACGGATCTCCAAGATTCTGCAGGGGATTTCTCAACCAGTGTGAGATTCAGTTTGAGCTACAACCTGGCAATTTTCCCAGTGACCGTACAAAAATTGCCTACATTATTTCTCTTCTCAGTGGCTCAGCCCTTGATTGGGCATCACCGTTATGGGAGAGGTCCGACACCCTGCTATCTTCTTACACTGCATTTGTGTCAACATTCAGGCGCATCTTCGACGAGCCAGGCCGGGTAACTTCAGCTTCGTCTGAGATTCTCCGTTTACGCCAGGAATCACGTACTGTAGGACAATATCTTATACAGTTCCAGATCCTGGCATCCGAACTGGCATGGAACGACGAGGCCCTGTATGCTGCATTCTGGCATGGTTTATCCGAGCGTATTAAAGATGAGTTAGCTACCAGAGACTTACCCTCCAAGTTAGATGAGCTAATCTCACTTTGTACGAAAGTGGACTTACGTTTCAGAGAGAGAGCAACTGAGCGTGGAAGATCATCTGCTCCAAAATCTTCTACTCCTCCTCCTCGCCAACTGTCACCAACTACAGATGAACCCATGCAAATTGGCCGTTCCCGTTTAACTCCTGCTGAGCGCCGAAGACGTCTCTCCGAGTTTCTCTGTCTGTATTGTGCAGCTCCATCTCACACCATTAATGCCTGTCCCAAACGTCCGGGAAACTCCAAATCCTAGCTCGCCAAGGAGAGGGCCGGCTAGGAGTAATGATCTCCTCTCCATCTCCTCAAGATTGTAACCTCCCAGTCTCGCTTCAAGTTGCTCAATGTTATCAGAACGTCATTGCCCTCCTGGATTCCGGAGCAGCTGGGAACTTTATTACTGAAGCCTATGTTAAACGGTGGTCCCTACCCACCGAGAGACTTCCTTCGTCCTTTTCCTTAACTGCTGTGGATGGCAGTAAAATTTTTGATACAGTTATTTCTCTAAGGACTCTACCAGTTCGTCTGAGAGTGGGAGTTCTTCATTCCGAACTTATTTCATTTTTAGTGATTCCAAGAGCCACACATCCTGTGGTCCTGGGCCTTCCATGGCTCCGTCTTCACAATCCTACAATTGATTGGACGACTACGCAAATCCTGGCATGGGGTTCCTCCTGTACTAAGACATGTTTGTTTAAAGTGTTGCCTGTCTGTTCTTCCTCCCCCAGGTCGTCTGATGTTCCACCTCCTCCATATCAAGATTTCACGGATGTGTTCAGTAAAGCTTCTGCTGATATCCTTCCTCCTCATAGAGAATGGGACTGCCCGATTGATCTCGTTCCAGGGAAGGTTCCACCTCGAGGCCGAACTTATCCGTTGTCTCTCCCCGAGACACATTCTATGGAGGAATACATTAAAGAGAACCTAGCAAAGGGGTTCATTCGACCTTCTTCTCCAGCCGGCGCAGGCTTCTTTTTTGTAAAGAAGAAAGATGGTGGTCTGCGGCCGTGCATCGACTACAGAGGTTTGAACGACATTACCATCAAGAACCGCTATCCTTTACCCCTGATTACTGAGCTCTTTGACAGAGTTAGCGGAGCTACCATCTTTACAAAGCTGGACCTGAGAGGTGCATACAATCTCATCCGGATCCGTGAGGGTGACGAGTGGAAGACCGCATTTAACACCCGTGACGGACATTATGAGTACCTCGTCATGCCCTTCGGATTGAGCAATGCTCCAGCTGTCTTCCAGCATTTCGTCAATGAGATCTTCAGAGACATTCTATACCGTCATGTCGTGGTCTATCTAGATGATATCCTCATTTTTGCCAACGATTTAGAGGAACATCGTTTCTGGGTAAAGGAGGTTCTGTCCCGTCTCCGTGTCAATCATCTCTACTGCAAATTAGAGAAATGCGTCTTTGAAGTCAAGTCCATTCCGTTTCTAGGGTACATTGTGTCCGGTTCCGGACTAGAGATGGATCCTGAGAAACTACAAGCAATCCAGAATTGGCCGGTACCCTTAACCTTCAAAGGGGTCCAGAGGTTCTTAGGGTTCGCCAATTATTACCGAAAGTTTATACGAGACTTTTCCACCATTGTGGCGCCTATTACTGCTTTCACCAAGAAGGGTGCTAACCCGTCCAAGTGGTCTGAAGAAGCCATGCAAGCTTTTCATCTTTTAAAACAGAGGTTCATCTCTGCACCTGTCCTGAAACAGCCTGACATCGACTCTCCTTTCATCTTAGAGGTGGATGCCTCCTCCGTTGGAGTAGGAGCGGTGTTATCTCAGAGGGCTAAAGATGGTCATTTACATCCTTGCAGTTTCTTCTCACGGAAGTTCTCCCCAGCGGAGCGCAACTATGCCATTGGCGACCAGGAGTTGCTAGCCATCAAGCTCGCTCTAGAGGAGTGGAGATATCTGTTGGAGGGAGCTTCTCATTCAATCACCATCCTTACAGACCACAAGAACCTTCTATATCTAAAAGGCGCACAATGTCTCAACCCTCGTCAGGCCAGATGGGCACTTTTCTTTTCCAGGTTCGACTTTAAACTCCAGTTCTGTCCGGGCTCTCAGAATCGCAAGGCCGATGCCCTTTCCCGCTCATGGGAGCAAGAAAATGAGTCAGAGTCTTCAGACAAGCATCCTATTATAAATCCGTTGGCATTCTCCACGGTAGGGATGGACTCTACGCCCCCATCAGGGAAAAGTTTTGTGAAGCCGACACTAAGGAAGAAGCTCATGCATTGGGCCCATGCTTCCCGTTTTGCCGGACATACAGGTATCCAAAAAACCCTGGAGTTTATCTCTAGGTCCTATTGGTGGCCAACTCTGAAAAAGGACGTTTTGGAGTTTATTGCATCTTGCCCAAAGTGTGCTCAACATAAAGTATCCCGCCAGTCGCCTGCGGGGCAACTGGTTCCACTATCTGTTCCCCGTCGACCCTGGACCCATTTGTCGATGGATTTTATTACAGATTTGCCCATGTGCAACAAGTTCAATACCATCTGGGTGGTAGTTGACCGGTTCACCAAGATGGCACACTTCATTCCTCTCACCGGTCTTCCGTCAGCTTCCAAGTTGGCTCAAGTATTCATACAAGAGATCTTCCGACTCCACGGTCTTCCAGAAGAAATTATCTCAGATCGAGGAGTTCAATTCACAGCCAAATTCTGGCGAAGTTTATGTCAAGTCCTCCAAGTCAAGTTAAAGTTTTCCACGGCTTACCATCCTCAGACCAATGGTCAAACTGAGAGGGTGAATCAGGACTTGGAGGCCTTCCTCCGCATCTATGTGTCCTCCTCTCAAGATGACTGGGTTCAATTACTTCCCTGGGCCGAGTTCTGTCATAACAACCAGTATCATTCTTCATCTTCCTCAACACCATTCTTCACCAACTTTGGATTCCACCCTAAAGTCCCTGAGTTCCAACCGCTTCCAGCAACTTCTGTTCCCGCAGTGGATATCACCTTGCATCAGTTTGCCAATATCTGGAAGAGCGTACGATCAGCTCTGCTCAAAGCATCGTTCAGGTACAAGAAGTTTGCGGATAAGAAGCGTCGAGCAGTTCCTGCTCTCAAGGTGGGTGATCGGGTATGGTTATCCACGAAGAACTTGAGGTTAAGAGTTCCCAGTATGAAGTTTGCACCTCGCTACATCGGTCCTTTTAAAATTGATCAAGTCATCAATCCTGTTGCTTACAGACTCCAGTTACCTCCCTTCTTAAAAATACCCAGGACATTCCATGTTTCCCTGTTGAAACCGCTAATCTTGAATCGGTTTCATTCCTCACTTCCACCAACTCCGAAAGTCCAAACTCAACGAGGCGTTGAGTATGAAGTGGCCAAGATCCTGGACTCACGTCACCGTTACGGTCAACTTCAGTATCTCATTGACTGGAAGGGCTATGGTCCTGAAGAACGCTCTTGGACCAATGCCTCTGACGTCCATGCTCCTGCCTTGGTCCGAAATTTCCACGCAAAGTTTCCTTTAAAGCCTAAGAAGTGTCCTGGGGCCACTCCTAAAGGGGGGGGTGCTGTCACGATCCGGGTATCTGGTCGCCATTACTTACCCTTCAGATGCCTCCTAAGGCGGGCTCAGCGTTCCAGGACCGGATTCCGCTGTTCCTGAGTTTCCACATGCAGAGTGGTCTTTTCATCAGCCTGGCGTCTCCTGTCTCCGGTGGCCGGCGCCGCCATTACTGTTTCCCAGACCACATGGATTACAAACCAAACTTCCCTCCAAGTGTCTGCATGGGCGCAGCCATCTTGGATTCTGTCATCTGATCATTTCCACCAATCTGCTGTCTGTGTTGTTGATTTGCATAATTGCCTAGCCAACCCCTTCCTTGCTGCAGGTATAAGTAAGCTGTACCTGAGCAAGGAAGACGTCAGTGCTTTGGTTGTCAAACCTAGTTCCTGTTTGTCTCTCTTCTATGATTGTCTTCCAGGTTCCAGCTCCTGTCTCAAGACTTCCACCATAGAGACCCGCACCAGCATTCCACCTGCGGTGTAGCCTGACTCTCCAATCCATTGTGGATTCATCTGTTTCCAGCTACAACACTACCTGCTTCCAGCCTCAGCTTCCAGCAGAGTACAGCTTCCCTTAAAGGGCCGGTGTCCTTTCTACACTTTACCACTCTCCACCGGAATTATTATTTCTCCGCTCTCAAGTTCTACATTTCAGTTCACATTTCATCGCTCCCAAAGTTCATTTATTATTTAACTGGTTCCAGCCAGTATCCACTCCGTGCTAACAACAGTCTGGTTCCAGCCAGTATCCACAGCAGCTGTTTTACCTTCAGCAACCCAGCTCTTCCTGGAACACCAGCTGGTACAATCCTGGGTTATCTCCATTGCTACAGCCGGGCCTGGTAAGGACTTTCCATCTAGAAGATCATAAGAACTATCTCACACTACCAGTGCCCTGTGGCTCCTGCCATGCTGTAGTACTCAGGAACTGTATTTATTCTTTGCTGACTTTTACGTTTTCTTTTATTGCTGCTGTGATGCGGAGTTGTCATAATAAACATCATTGACTTTTATCTAAGTTGTCGTGGTCACGCCTTCGGGCAGTTATTATTCATGTTACTTACATGTCCAGGGGTCTGATACAACCTCCCAGGTTCCGGTACATCTCAGCCCCTACAACTGAGGCTGCCTCCCGTCAGCTCAGACCCTCAGTTGTGACAAGCAGGTTCCTTCAGGGCGGCCGTACCCGAAGACGGTAGTGCCACCTTTTCTGATAAGCGTGTAAGCGCTGTATCTACCCTATGGGGTGTTTCCCCGCGTGACCTATCCTCTGGCGGGAAAGGGTACGCTGCCAATAACCGTTGTAGAAATTATCAATTTCTTACCGGGGGAAGACCACTCTTCCTCACACACCTCATTTAATTTCTCAGATGCAGGAAAAACTACTAATAGTTTTCTCTCACCAAACACAATACCCTTTTATGTGGTACCTGGGGTATAATCATAAATGTGTAATACATTTTTCATTGTCTCAATCCTGTAACGGG
Organism: Pseudophryne corroboree; assembly: GCF_028390025.1. Taxonomy (NCBI): domain Eukaryota; kingdom Metazoa; phylum Chordata; class Amphibia; order Anura; family Myobatrachidae; genus Pseudophryne; species Pseudophryne corroboree. Next base: position 406,480,201 of record NC_086447.1, read on the forward strand.
TGGACCTATTTGGAGGGTACACCAGTCTCATCGATGTCGACACTGGAGTCAGTGTCCGTGTCGACATCTGTGTCTGTTATCTGAGGTAGCGGGCGATTTTAGAGCCCCCCATGACATTTGAGACGCTGGAACAGGCACAAGCTGAGTAGCCGGCTGTTCCGTGTCGTCGGCCTTTTATGTAAGGAGTTGACACTTTCACGTAATCCTTCCATAAGTTCAACCACACCGGTGTCGACCCCGCAGGGGGTGACAACATATTTACAGGCATTTGCTCCACCTCCACCTCATTATCCTCCACATACCTGTCGACACAGCCGTACCGACACACAGCACACACACAGGGAATGCTCTGATAGAGGACAGGACCCCACAAAGCCCTTTGGGGAGACAGAGGGAGAGTATGCCAGCACACACCAGGGCGCTATATATCACAGGGATAGCACCTATAAAAAAGTGTTTACCCTTATAGCTGCCTATATGTTGTATACTGCGCCTAAATTGTGCTCCCCCTCTCTTTTTAACCCTTTCTGTAGTGTATTAACTGCAGGGGAGAGCCAGGGAGCTTCCCTCCAACGGAGCTGTGAGGGAAAAATGGCGCCAGTGTGCTGAGGAGATAGGCTCCGCCCCTTTTTCGCGGACTTTTCTCCCGCATTTTTATGGAATCTGGCAGGGGTTAATATACATCCATATAGCCCTGGGGGTTATATGTGATGTATTTTTGCCAGCCAAGGTGTTTATATTGCTGCTCAGGGCGCCCCCCCCCCAGCGCCCTACACCCTCAGTGACCGGAGTGTGTGGTGTGCATGAGGAGCAATGGCGCACAGCTGCAGTGCTGTGCGCTACCTTGGTGAAGACTGATGTCTTCTGCCGCCGATTTTCCGGACCTCTTCTTGCTTCTGGCTCTGTAAGGGGGCCGGCGGCGCGGCTCTGGGACCGGACTCCGAGGCTGGGCCTGTGTTCGGTCCCTCTGGAGCTAATGTTGTCCAGTAGCCTAAGACGCCCAAGCTGGCTGCAAGCAGGCAGGTTCGCTTCTTCTCCCCTTAGTCCCTCGATGCAGTGAGCCTGTTGCCAGCAGGTCTCACTGAAAATAAAAAACCTAAAACTAACTTTTTCTAAGAAGCTCAGGAGAGCTTCTAGATTGCACCCTGCTCGGTCGGGCACAAAAATCTAACTGAGGCTTGGAGGAGGGTCATAGGGGGAGGAGCCAGTGCACACCAGATAGTCCTAAAGCTTTCTTTAGATGTGCCCAGTCTCCTGCGGAGCCGCTATTCCCCATGGTCCTTACGGAGTTCCCAGCATCCACTAGGATGTCAGAGAAATACATAATAATTTTTACACATGATATATTAAAACAAAGAAAATGAGAAATGCACAGTAAAGTATTACAAAATTAATAATCAGACATCCTTGTGTATGAAACAAAGAAAGAATGAGCGATTTAATAGATCCAACAACATTTAGATACTTGTGCTTCTTTCAGTACTGGGCTCTCTAATCACGCGTGTCACTTTCACCACAAAATCAGAAGGTGTTATCCTTACTTGGAATAAGGATAGGAAAATAATGTAACTTTTGTACTTTGCGCCACCACTGTTTCAGCTTTCCTCTCAGGTTGCTCATCATAAAAGGAAAAGAGAAAATTCTCGTGCAATATCTTCTAAAATGACATTTATTAATTAACACAAAACATCAAGATGTGCACTTACATTACAATAACAAATCCTTATCATACAGTATATACCAGTCCACCTACCAGATTTATAAATATCAGTGCATGAGAATGAGGTCTTTGACATCAAATGGGTCCAGATCCACAGTGATAAAAAGTCCCCATAGTTAATCTCTCTGCTGGCGATGGTCCCGATGATACATTTTCTTGATGCATTTCAGCTATTTGGTATTTTTCTTAAGCAGATAATAAGAGACCCTCTTATAACTAGAAAGGCATCTAATCACAGCCCACAAAGCGGTGTTATAAATTCTGACTGTCAATGTGTTCCACAGTGGCCAGAAGGAAGGCTATCATGCCTTGATTATACATGTGAAAACCATTAATTCTAACAAGAAGAACTTACAAATTCATTCTTATAATTAAAAGCTTTTCTATAAATGAAATGAGGGGCAGTCGATTAACATTTGATGATTGGATCTCGTTATATCCCAATATGTCTTTAAGATTTCTATAGAACAATGTTGCGAATTGCATATTGTTATTAAAGGCCACTCACAATATATTTTCTGGAGTCAATTTCTCATTAGATTTTTTTTGGGTTTCATCAAATTACTACAGTACTTCTCACTTTATTAATTTTTCTTTGGTTACTGCAATCTCTTTTTAGGTATAGCCTCTTTCTAAAAAGAAACCAACCCCCCCCCCTCCCAAACAAAACGTGATCCCATTTCTTCAATTTGTTCTACGAACACCATTGGTTCAGAATATATGAATTGCCACAATGGGATTGTTATATGAACTGGAGGCTGTAGTTTTTGTATGTATTTCTCATTCTTTTATATAGATGGTTAAACCTAATACAGAGATTAACTCCTGGATGGTGTCAAACAAAGTTTAATATTAGAATAATTGGTCCAGATATACAAATTTTCCAAAAATTTGCATGACTTGGGCAAACCTGGTGCCTAATGCTGTATAAATACGTTGATGATAAAAAATAAAAAAACACCAATGTTTTATTTATACTGTGTAGTGCTTTTCTCCAGCAGGCCTCAATGTCACTTTCCAAGCATCAAAAACATAGCGGAGAGGTTTACTATTACAGCACAAAAAAAAATACCGAAAAACAGTGAACATAATAGCCACAATGAGCTTAATTCAGGATTATGGCAGCCATTTTGAATATATTCAACATCTTACATAACCCACCCATAAAAGGTACTAGGTGAGGCAGCCATTTTTAAGCATGCTACAGATGTTACCCTGGGTGGAATAGGCAACACCTAGAAGATGTTACACAAAATTGAGATGTTGCAGAGTACTAAAGCTAAAGGCAGAGCCTTTACATAAGGTTATAATGTGTGAGAAAAGCCATATAGGGAAATAAGACACACTGTATATGGGTGACTGAAACATGTGTAATATGATATGCACTGCATGAATAGATCCACATGTTCTTCACAATACCCAAGAAAGAACCATCTGAGGCAGCCATGTGGGGCGCACTGTGTATGTTACATCTGCCAGGGTGTGCAATTAGCAGAAGTATAACATCCAGGTGGAGGAAAATAAAATTAAATTGAGAATTAAAATATTAAATATTCAAGTATAAAAAATACTTTCTAGAATTAAATCTTTCTTGCCTTCTGTAAAATCTGCTTGGCTCATAATTAACAAAATCAGCCTCCAAACTTTTAGAAGATTGATTGTATACAAGGTGCTAATATCTGCACTGACTAAAGCAGTTGTTATCCCAATTACAAGCTTCCAATGTCCTTATGAAGTTCCCTGCATCTGTTATATAGGATTTACTCAATGCTTTCCTACTTTTGAAAACTAGCTTCAGAGAGATTGTAGGTGTTCAGAGAATGAGCTGGGTGAAGTGGGGGTGTGTCAGGTTCCGTCCAAGGGACATGTCTAGCATGACATCAGTAACTATGATCCGTTAGATGCATCCTTCAAGAATGCAATAAACATAAGTGAATATCACAAAAAAACAATAAATGCCCATCTGAGCTGTTCTCACAGAGGATCCATCTAACTGGGGAAAATAGTCTGTAGAGGAATGGGATTACCGGGTATATTTTTCACTTAGATGTACCAAGAACATGTAGTGCTACATCCTATCCTAGACTGAAGTGCCCAGACAGGGTACTTAATCAGACATCCAAAGCAAGGCATTTACTTCCAATTACAGAATACAGTAATTGTATCCCTACAAAAAATAACATTATTCTATCAACCAGAGTGTCCATTGTAATGCAAGGAAAATGTATGCAGTGGCTAAATCAGAATCCTGTATAAGAGAGGTGAGATGGAAAAAAATAATAATTCTTGTCTCATTTATATGTCAAGGCACAATTTCATTTCATGGATAGCTGTCAATGAGTGCCCTTTCAGAGTGCAGTTAATACCTGTAACACTCAGCACTCATGAGCCCTATGAAAAAGTCTGCGTTTTTTTAATTGCCTTACATTCACCGTGGGGGGAGAAGAGGTCACCACTGCTGCTGATGCCCTCTCTGCCTCCGCAGACACTGTCACTGCTATGCACACTTCCACTCAGACTGCCTCTCCTGTGCATTGCTATGCGGCTACTGCAGGTTCTGCCACTTGCATTTTCGAACCCGCACATGTGCATACTGCATTTTTACAGAAAAACACTAAAATCCAAGAGTAAAGGCAAGATTGGAGGCTTTAATTAAAAAAACGGGAGCATTCCGCTGAATGTTGGAGGGTAGGCAAATACTCTATGTCAGTATTGGTTGAAGGCAAAATTCCACATGTGCCAATAAGATTGAGGTTAAACTATTTGTTCCACTTCTTATTAAGTCAGGTGGCAATGGCACATTCACAAACATTTTCGTATAGATTGGAGTGCTTTCTTACATGATCTCTGCTATTTCAAGAGTACAGCTATTACTTTTTATCTTTCAATATATTTTTCTATTTGTTTTAGTTTTAAACCATATTTCCCTTGTTTCCACTGTAACGTGTTGATTTATGAAGTGAAGCACATTCTGCCTTTGTTATAGCAAGTATTATTGGAATTGATGAGTGATAATTACAGTAGGTATTAGGATGAGTAGTCTGCAAATTGACCAAACAAAGAAAAGAGGTGCTTGAAGTGGGTTAGGACTATGTAAACTGATATAATTTCTATTACAGTCATAGTGCTGGAATCACACTGACATCCTTCTTGTGACAGAGTTGCCCATGTATTAGCAGGCACAACAATTATTGTTGAATAGTTTGTGCTCACTCTATTGGTCCAGGCAACTTAAAATAGCTTACCTGAGGGGTTAATCATGACGATGATAATACCTGCTTCACTGTAGTGAATTGTGTTGCCGAGATCTTTCTTGTTGTTTGCTGATACTTATTTTTATATTGTTGATTATGGACCTAATTCAGGTTGGATCGCAAATCGTGATCCAAATGGAATTTTTGCATTCGTCCTGCGGGTGACCCGCAGTAAATGCAAACACCTCTGCCTGAAAGGGCGGCAATGTTCCGTTTCCAAGGCGGAACACTGTGGGGGCAGCAACAGGGAAACAGGGGCAGCGGCTTCCAAATGGGGGGTCATGGGGTGGGCGAGATCGGGCCAGCTGCATGACGTCACACACAGCTGCTTCAATCAAAAAGATGGCTGCGGGCCTCCTGCCGTCGCAGCTAGGTTGCGTCGTCAGGAGCCATCCGCAATTTCAGCGTGATCGAAGTGAGTGCGCTGTGGGCTGCATGCTGGGCGGCCCCCAGCATGCAAGCAAAAGGATTGTAAATTCTGCTATTTAGCAGAATTTACAATCCTTACTGAATAGGGACCTATGTTTATTTACAGCCATACCCTGACCTTGGAAAGTTCTCAGTATTTGTCAACTTTCTGGACTTTAGCGTTTATACTGGATTTAACTTTTATTTACTTGCATAGATAGGATTTGCCTTTAAAATTAATTGCAGCTTTAAATCCTGTGGCAAAATAACCCAAAAAATTTACACATCAGCAAACTCAGAGCCCCTTAGAGTATTTTAATGGTTCACTGGCAATTATATAGCAACTTTAATAGATCAATTTATCCTACTCTCATCAGCACAGGTCAGGGGTAGCCAACCCTGGTCCTCAAGAGCTACCAACAGTTCAAATTTGGTGCACAGATGTATTCATTACTTACTGACACATTTTAAAAGATCCACAGATGGAGCAAATTACTTCACTTGTGATTATGTGAGGAGACCTGGAAAATGTTACCTGTTGGTAGCTCTCGAGGACAAGGGTTGACTACCCGCGGCATAGGTAATTATATTATATTATTCTCAGCGGTCATCATTTCATTATTTAGTATTCAATCTGTCTATTAATTGTAAACAGAAAGATGGAAATTAGATCATTTTTGGATCCACAGAATTGTGATTATACTGTACTGTATCTAAATATATGTTTGATAATTAGGTACTGTAACTATTTGCTTTGTTTGAAATTGAGAGCCAACTCACATGAAAACACCCCTAGATCCTCCAAATGGAAAAACAAGGACCAGCATGCCCTAAAACTGTCGGTCCCATCCATGCCTCTCAGAATAACAATATAAAATAGCATATGCTACAAAGATCTCTGTATCTCTATTATTATGCAATTTACAAATCTAATTGCTGATACTTTTCAGTGTGCTGGGGGAAAAGTTTTCATTTTTTTCTTGTTTAGAATAAACCCTTCATTTCATGCACCTGAGAAGGATTACTAAATTAATAGAGCCACAACCATTTTAGAGTGCACTATAAGCAATTTATTTAAATGTTATCCATTTTATCCCAGGTGGCTTCTAAGCTTGGCACAGGTCAGGCAGCTACTAACTGTCACAGTATTACTTTATATAACAGAATTAAAATGTCATTCATATTACAGTATTTAGTTGTGTCCTATTAAAGAGGGAAGGGTAGCTTAGAAACTGGGTTCAGCAACAAAGTCAAATTTAATGTTTAGCTACTGGTCATGCATAGAGCAGCGTCAACTACAAACATCATCATTTACAACACTGCTCATGGGCAGGCCTGTCAAATCACCCAAAGAATATCATTAGAGATTACTCTTGCTCTTTATATTGGTCAAGCCACTTAGTTCTTTCATTTTTTACAGTAATCAAACATGACATAGCCGGCAATTGTTCATGCTATCTGCCTATTTCACAAACAACTGCATATAAACTTAATAAAAATCTATTTATAATGGAAGAACAAATATACCAAAACAAACACGAAGATTATAGCCAAAACTTGACAAACAGTAAGCATAAAATACATTCATCTTCCAGATTTGCAGCCAGATTAAACACATACAATGGTTATTACATGTTTTGTCTGCAAGTCTGCACATATCCATGGAAGAAAGAATACTTCTTTACAGTATGACAAAAAATGAAATAACAGCAGAAACATTTGGTTCAATGTGTGTGCTTCTTGGGGACTAGAATAAATTGCAACTGATTAAAATAAATATAGAGGATAAAAATAGTGCAGACCTAAATAAATATTTACTGCACTTAACAGATTATTTGATGCTGTGTTCATACAAATTATACTTCACATTTTTCAGAGAACATCATTAGTCACCACTGATCACAGTAATTTTGGTTTTCGTATGAGCCCCCATTGCTGTGGACACTGAGTGGGACTTGGCCACATTTTTAAGTTATATGGGTAGGGCGCACTCGTTGCCTGCAGCAAAAGAGTTACAGCTTTTAAAGCAAAGGAGTTAATATCTTTTTAAACATAAAATTATTAAACTTCTAAAAGCTAATCTCAGTTAACTTCTAGTAAAGCACTACTTAGAACTGAACCAGCAATTGTTCATCTGAATCACCTACAGTAACTGCTCTACATTTCAAGTCACAGCTGCTAAATATTTCTAACCGTATCAGCTAGTTTCCAATATTGTAGACTAGCTGCGTGTACAGGTGTCTACCTCTATTTCAAGGTTTCTGTGATGTGATTGCAATTGAATTGGATGGGTGGTGCTACACATGCTGGGCAGCCCCAAGCATGCAATTTTATCCATAGGAAAACTGCTACGGACTCTGAATAACCCCATATGTTCAGTCTATGTTTTATTTTAGCGGTGGTTAATTTTCTGGCAAACTTTTGACATGATAAAGGGAGGTATATAATTAGCAGGGAAGAAACATATTTTTCGTAATTTTTTCCAATGTTTCACCAATAACTTTTTACAGGCTATTCAAATTGGTAGCCTGTAAAAAAAAAAATACATTCTCTCCCAAAACAAGCAGGTTCAGTGAAACCTGTGTATTTTTGGTAGAAACAGCCCTGTTTTTGGATGAAAATGGGGCTGTTATCAGGGTTTTTTGGTTTCACCTGCCTGAGGCCGGCTTATTGGGGTAATAGGATAGCTCCTGGCAAAACAATTGAATACCCCCCTTAGCTTCTCAAACATTGGGGTAATAGGAAAGCTCCTGGCGAAACAATTGGATACCCCCCTTAGTTACTCAAATATATCCAAGATTCCACTTGTAAAATGCAAGAATCTCACTAATCTTTTTAATTGTAATTCATTTGAATGGTATTATCTTCACTAAATTAGTTTCTTGGTGCCTTTTGCACTTTTTGAGAAGGCTGTCTTGTTTTATTGTATTTTATTTAATTATACTGTCAATATCAGTATTCTAATTTTAAATTGAGTGCTGGGAACTATTTTTTTATATTATGATTTGTTTAATGCATATAGTGTTTATATATACACACACAAACAGATGTGTACTCATACACTATTGCTGCAGTTGTGGCAAACATCCTTCCCATTGCACTGTGTCCTGTGCAACTCTGCTGCACAGAGCATCTTTTCCGCGTGACTGTGCATCTTAATTGCAGTTCGATATGACAAAACTGCTTCACAAGGCTGCATTGAAGAATCAGAATAGGGTATGAACTGCCGGCATCGGATGAGGGTAAGAATTTTACCCCTCTCCTACCTTAAACCCCTGGGGGTGTCAGCTACAGCTACTCTCCCCCTAGGGTCTAACCCTCACCCTAAAACATTCGGTATGTTGGCTGTCGGTGTCCTGGCGCCGGTCTCATAAGGAGTGTCGGGATTCCGGTGGAATATGAAGTGCTACAATTCAGCAGCTGTAGCTTTTTTTCCCACCACAGTAGCACAGATATACAAGCATTGTATATCAAATTAATCACTGTAGTCTCGGGAAGCTGTTTTGTCGCATGACAATGCTGTTAAGATGCATAAGCCTGAATATGCCACGCAGCATGAGATGCCTGAGGGAGCAGCCAGGTCCAGTGCAACTTTGCTAACGTTGGGCATCTTTATTTTACAAAAATGCGTTTTAGTTGCAAAGCTATGTATTGAGGACTGATTCATTTGGTATATGGCCCTTAAATATTGTGTGTGACCAAGTCTGTATACGGAGCATAAAACTATTAGTGGAAAAAAGTTGAGGCTGCTACATTGTAGCACTTTGTATACAGATTCAATCAGAAACTCGGTCACACAGATATACAGTACAAGTGTCATATCAAATTAATCAGCAGTCTCCTTGTGTGTCCTAGTTGCATTGAGTTGTGACTAAGAGGCATTCTTGCCCCAAAAAAACCCAAAACAGATGCCCGACGCTAGAAGATTCTCACACAACCTGGCGTGTCATGAGGAGTGGTTTGGCATGACACATCTTTATGCCACTTGGTGTTGCTCACGTCGCATGCTGTAGTGAGGCAAGCTAGGTATATGAGGACACACCTGTACACTCTATTTTAAATTATAAATTATATTCCTCTTCAACTGAATTGCAGTGGTTTCTACATGTTATGTAGGCAGCCTATTAGTGTTTGTATTTATTAGCACCAGCACCATATTTGTGTATTCAATCACATTCAAGATAGATGTTAAAAAAACTTCCTGATAGCATGGACACTGTAGCTAAAACGACCCACTGATACAACAATTGTAAATAAACATTTTTACTACTTTATCTTGGTAGGATATTACAAATGGTGGTATTTTCAATGTATGTACAGTACTGTATGTATGGTATGGGTGAGTTTATACTGTAAATATATGCACACATACAAAAGGTAAACTTGGCTATTTGTCGTAAGTATATTTTTGACCTCTTTGCCTCTGACAGATTGGCTGCCCCAACTAATGTAACCAAATAAGGTTTTTCTTTTCAGTCCAGTACATGGGAGTATTACAACCATATGTAAAGGGTCAATGCATATGGTCACAATTTATATAATTCATGCCCTCAGGGTTGTGGACAATTTTAACAGACTGATGGACACGCAAAGTTTTATAAAGTCTAAAGACCAATTTTGTACCCCAACATTTGTTTACTATAGCATTTCCTATTACGTGATAGGCTTACTTTCTAGTTGACAAACCATCTTCCTCCTTTATATCTCAAGATACAGATATAATGTAAGGTGATCGTTAGTGTTCTTCAAGCTTCTGGTTGGCTGTTGCCTTATACACCACTGCTTCCTGACCATTGGATATCATGTGGTAGTTAGTCTACAATATTAGAAACTACAGGTAGCTGCTACTGTTACAGATATTTAGCAGCTGGTGACATAAAATGTAGAGCAGTTACTGTAGGTGATTGAGTCGAACAATTGTTGGTTCAGTTCTGAGTAGTGCTTTACGAGAAGTTAAAGAAAACAAATGAGGTTAGCTTTTAAAAGTTGTAATAATTTTATGTTTAAAAAGAATAGAGTAAGTAGTTTAGGGAGATCAGAAAGTTTTAACTCTTTCGCTGCAGGATGGTGGAATGTAGGGGGTCATTCCGAGTTGTTCACTCGCTAGAAGTTTTTAGCAGCCGTGCAAACGCTATGCCGCCTTCCACTGGGAGTGTATTTTAGCTTAGCAGAAGTGCGAATGAAAGGATCGCAGAGCGGCTACAAAATAATTTTGTGCAGTTTCAGAGTAGCTTCAGACCTACTCAGCGCTTGCGATCACTTCAGACTATTATGTTCCTGTTTTGATGTCACAAACACGCCCTGCGTTCGTCCAGCCACGCCTGCGTTTTTTCGAACACTCCCTGAAAACGGTCAGTTAACACCCAGAAACGCCCTCTTCCTGTCAAGTACTCTGCGGCCAGCAGTGTAACTGAAAAGCTTCGCTAGACCTTGTGTGAAACTACATCGCTCGTTGTAATAGTACTACGCGTGTGCGCATTGCGCCCCATGCGCAGAAGTGCCATTTTTTGCCTGATCGCTGCGCAGCGAACAAAAGCAGCTAGCGATCAACTCGGAATGACCCCTGTAGTTAGAAGCGCAAATGTTGAAAATAGATATCTGCGCACAAGAGTGAGAGAGCCCTTAGCAGCAAAAGACTTCAAGTTTGCAAAGATGCAATGTTAATCAGAGTGTAGAAGAATATCAGACCATTGACCACAGACAAGACATAGTGTTGTTTTATTGGCAATAGAAAAGTCATCAAATTTCAACTTGTATAAACTAAAATGTCAGCGAATTTGAAAGGAGACGAACCAATCTACAAACTGTAAAACGGTTAATCAAATTAAACTATTAGATGCACATTAAATTATAATTGTAACCCTTTGGGAACAAACTTATTCTTGAAATAAAGACTTAATAAGGTTTAACAGTAAGGTTATAATTGACATTAATTTGCATAGCAATGCAGTTCAGAGATTATATACTGTACATTTCCACCACCGTAAAAAATATTTTGTAAATACTTTATTTTCTTGCAAAAATCATTTAGTAATACTTTAATGTTGAATATAAGCCCATCAAATTATATATTCACATGATTAGTCTAACGTAAATCAAAAACACATTTGCATTTTTTTATTTCAATGCAATGTAAACTCTCTTTTGTAGCGAATTTGAGAATATTTCACGTTACACTTATGCGTATGGAAGATCATCATCACTCAGGTCAGAATCATCATCCTCCACTTCTCCTTCAATAACCGATTTCTTTCCTTTGCAACACGACACAATCAGTCCAATAATGAAAACCTGCAATTGCAATTAAGGGAATATAATGTGAGGAAGAAAGAGAAGCATAATAATGTTGGACTGATTCATTAGTCATGAAACCATGCTTTTAGAAAATATGCATAGTTTTATAATGTACAGTAGTTTAGTATTACACTTCTACAGAAAAACAAAGACATTAAAAACTTTTAAAAGCTGTACAAATTCTGATTCCCTGTACGGCCTCTAACCAGTGCGATCTAACAGGCATGTTTTCCAATAAATAGAATCATGGAATTCTAGAGTTTGATTACTGATAAATACTGTAGCTTCTTTTATTAGCAGCTAAAAAAAATAATAATAATAATAATAATAATAATAATAATAATAAAAAAAGCTAGTGGACACTATTAATTTAAGGAATATTTATAGCATATAAATACATATAGATATAGGGTGTACAGGGAATTCTTAAATAACGGATACTTACGCCAATGAATGCCCAGTTTCCAAAGTAATAGACAGTACTGAAGAACCAAAACTTGTGCAAAAAAAGGTATGTTCGGGTCACTGTACATTCATCTGTAAGAAAAAAAAAAAATATATAAATGAATATCAGTGTACAAAGTCTATGGTTAAGTCTAATTTTAAAGTACTACTATAGATTTAACAAGATATAAATCTACAACATTGTATCCTCTAAACAAATATTAATGAACAGTAACCTATAAATATTTCCATAATTTACCTGTGTCAAACACAGAGCTAGGGCTCAGCTGGTATACAAACTAACTATCTAGCAGTGACGTGCGGTGGGGTGACGCAGACCCTTTCCTGTCATACTGGCGTTTGTACCAGAGTTTTGATTGTATAAAGTATATGAAAAATACAAAGAATATGTTAGAAATATCTTCTTTACATTATTCTAATAATTTTTATAGCCAAAACTCTGGAGTAAAAAGTCTATGGAAGGTGAGGCAGTGCCTCCCCTGCTTATCTTTTCCACACATCTCTGATCAAAACTCACCAAATTTCCAGGAGTTTATACTGCTGCACCTGTGTATAATGCCCAGATGTACCCTTTGGCTAATATATTGCATGTAAATCTGGCTCTGGTGCTAGCCAGTGCCTCCTGAGCTATTTAGCTCACCGCACGTCCCTGCTATCTAGTCAACCATGTTTAATATCTGGAGTGGCTATGCACTAAACGGGTTGGGCATGATATTCCAGCGGTCGGGATTCCGGTGGTCACATGACTGACAGCATCCCTACATCAACGATCCCAACATCAGACAGTGTAATTATAACCCTCTACTAGCCCTCCTGGGTTGGCGGCTATGGCTAACCCTTTTGGGTGGTGGCTAAACACCCCCCTAGTGCCTAACCATAATCCTTACCCCCCCAGGCCCAAACCCCAATACACACCTTCAGGATATTAGCTGTCAGTGTTCAGGCGTAGGGTGGCCAATCCCAGGATCAGGATCGGCGGGATCCTGGGATTTAGGCCTAAAATTGGCAGTGATTCAATCCCAGGATTGGAGCTTCCAATCCCAGAGATTTCGAATTAGAAAGCCCCCTTATTTTTTCAAAGCCTGGCAGCGTTGAGCGTCCTCAGAAGGCTCAGATGCAGCCCAGCTCCCTTCTACTATCTCCCCCTGCACATTGCGCAGCGTGACATGAAGTCAGAAGTCACGCTGCGCAGTCTGACGCTAGCCGCCCAGACCCCACCTCGACGCCTCCAGCAATTGGACCAGCCCGCACTCATAGTGGATGGTGAGTAGTTCTGTGAGCTGGATGGGTCCGAGAAGGAGGAGGGGGGGTGCACTGAAAATTTTTATTTTTAACTCTTCAACCCAATCCCGGCATTGATCATTTTTCAATCCCAATACCCGGGATTGAAAAAAAGGCCCGGGATTGGCCTTCCTAATCTGGCGCTGGCCTCCTTTGTGGTTTCAGGATCCCGGCATCTGTCACATATGCTGAACGCATCCCACACTGAACACAGGGCCGAATTCAGAGATGGACAAAAATACAGTGCTGCATGCAAGCAGCACTGTATTTCCATCCGATCCCCTGGAGAGGCATGCAGGAGATGTCTCAGTAGACAAGATGCCTCCTGCATATAGCTGCGATTCCAAAACCAAGACTGATATTGAAAGCTGGGATGCAACTTGGCAAACCATCAGTTCCAAGGAGATGTCCAGATGAGAAATCTCTAGCTTACTAAACTGATTGATGGAAGTGGGGAATGTGAGGCCAGGAAGTCCGTGTGGTGACATGCAAATCCCTGGCTCTCCCCTCCCAGAAAATGCGGGTGTCATGTCCCCATTTCAAGGAATTCAGGCCTCCCCCACCCCCTCAATGCCGCTACCTTGGGTGAGATCACAAGGACTGTTCTGCGAATAAGCAGAACAAACCTTGTGCAGACAAAGATTTCTTATAATCAGGAATCTGCATGCTGCAGCAGACCTGCGGTCAGGTCTGAATTAGGCCTACACTCACCCTCAAATATGATAGTGCAGTCAACCTAATCATGATTAAAAGAATAAAAAAAGGATAACAGATGTGTTCACGTACATTTTTGCTATATCAAGGGGATGAAGTATGTTAAGCTTTTTTAAATACTATTCCTTATCCAGCATATATACACTTATTATATGACAGCTATATTGTTTTTAAGCAATTTTAGGTCTATATTTCCTCCCAGATTGTTTCTATTTTATTCCTTTTATATTATACATCTCTGTGAATTTTAGTGCTATTATTGGAATAAAATCATGTATCTTTTTTACAAATGAGCACGCAGTCTACTTATATCTACATGTCACCAATGGTCACTTAGAAGTATCTTATCCGCTTTTTCTAATATATATATATATCTATATATATCCCAAGAGGGTGTGCGCAACATAGAGTATTACCTACTTTGTTTTTGCTTTACAGAATATTCTATGCCTATGACACATCTTGTGCTACAACAATCCATTGCATCAGCATTTACAGTACAACCAAATGCATACTGTATAGCAATTTGTGATTCCTGTTACATTGATGTAATTCTTCCCTAAGCCCTAGAATGGAATTCCAAAGCATTTACATAGAAGCATACAGAAACATAGAATTTGACAGCAGATAAGAACCATTTGGCTGATCTAGTCTGCCCCTTAAGTAACCATATTGCTACCTCAAACCCTATTTGAGCTTTACATCTACTTCAAACATGTTTAAATTGCTCTACTGGTAGACATTAACACCTCTGATGGGAGGCTATCCCACCTGACCACTAACTTTTCTGTTATGTAATTTTTCCTCAAAATTCCCCATAACCTACCTCCCTCAGTTTCAGCGCATGTCCTTGCATTCTAATATTTCTCTTCCTTTTAAAGAAAGTTTCCCTACTGTCCCTTGTTAAAACCGTTGATATGTTTGAAAGTTTCTATCATGTTCTCCCTTTCCCTTCCCGCTCCAAACTATACATATTATGATATTTTAGTCATTCTGGGTAAGTTTTCTGATGTAGGCCATGCACCATTTTAGTTTTTGTATAGTCTCTAATGTATTAATATCCTTCTGGAGATATGGCCTCCAGAACTGAACACAGTATTCCAGATGAGGCTGTACCAATGACCAATATAATGGCATTACTTCTTTCTGCTACTGATTGCTCTTCCTATGTAACCATGCATCTTGCCTACCTCATTGCTTTGTTACACGGCTTACCTGCCTGTAAGTCCCCTGAAATTAGTGACACCTAGATCCATTTCCTCTTCAATTGTTTACATTTATGCTAGAAACCCCTGCTCCAAGGGACTGATTACCTTATGAGTGAACACAGATGCTGAAAGGGGTACTACAGTGGTGGTGGCAGCAGCAAAAGGTGACTAGTCAGGGCCCATGGCTCCAGAACCATTCACTGATATGAGCCATACTATAGCAGGTAGAATGTGTGTTTGGATCAACAGGTTATTTGATCTTCAAAGATATATCCTCCCCCATGCTATCTATGCATCACTAGCCTTATATGAAGCATTGTGAACAACCATATCAAAACACCCCAGAATATGTTTTTTTGGTCTTGCTGGGGGTGGTGGTGGGCATTACTAGGAAGTGGCTGCACCAGAGTATGTCTCCTCTCGGTTGCCACAGACACATAAGATTCTATTTCCACTTAAGTTTATACGTCTGCACACAAGTGGGAGCAGGCGCTGTCTGTGGAATCTCTCCCCCCCCCCCCCCCCCCAAACACACCTGCTCCCCAAACAAAGGTGCATTTCTCTTACAATGTAGCAAAGTGGAAATAATATTGTTTGTTGATTTCTAAATATAGTTTTCATGAATCACTCAAAAATGAAAGCTTATAGAATGTGATTCCATCATGATCCCAAAATAAAACTTTGGGGATGTATTAACAGTATAAACCGTTTTTGAGATTGTCAAAAATGTTAAATATTTGCTGTTTGAGAAAATCCAAATTTTGTTTTTGAAAATTGTTGCATTTTTAAGGAAACATACTGCTGTATTATATATCATATGAAAGCCCATAAAAATAGGATTAAAATGAGGCCTTGCCCAACTCTCTAGCTCCTTTCGGTGAGCTGCAAGTGTAATTTTAAAAAACCTTAATAGCACATTTTTGATGAAAAAATTGCAGCTTTAAAGACCTATAACTTCAAAACCGTTGAACATATAAACCTAAGAATTTGGGGGTTTCTTTACACACGGCAGCATTTATTACACTGAATTTTATTAGAATCTGAAATGGTCAGTTTGAAACCTGTGTCGATTTGGTCTAGAAAACCCCTTTGTAAATATCAGAATTCTTTAATACGCAAGTTAAGAGAAAAATATATGTAACACCCTTTCCAAGAAATGTATGTTACATCATGGTTCGCAGATACTGTAAGATAAAATTAGAAATCATCTCCCATGTTTGGATCTGCAAGAACATAAACACCACATTTCACAAAACAGCAAAATACATAAGTATACATTTTCATAGTGTAAAAACAAATTTGTCATTTTAAATATATAATCCACTATATAACATGCCCGGTTAAAAAGAATAATACACATATGAAAGCTACTTAGCAGAGATCTTTTTTAAGTACAGAGAAAACATGTTTGTGAAATAACCAATATTTAGAGCATTACTAAATTAACATTTCCAATTATCTGCTATGTACTGTGCCATTCACAGTTGACAGAAAAATGTATGACTGACCACTCTCCTAAGAAAAGAATGAATATTCAAGGATTATGCAAGGTTTTATGAGTAAATGTAAGGTAAAAAGTAGGACAATAAATAAAATGTATCTATGTATATGCACACTTAAAGACAACAAAATCATACTTCTAAAAAAAATAATACAAATGTAATCTTTTTGGCATTAGTCAATGTATTAGCAAAAGTTGTGTACCACACACATTAAAGTGTAAACTACTATAAGTGAGTTTTACATTCAATAATTGTGGCTTAACAAGAGTTAAGCCCATGTTTGTTTGCAAAGTATAAATGAAATCATATCCAAAGGGGATAGCAGTCTTGTCACCATCTGCAACCCTGCAGCTGCTCACCTGAATTACTGACAGATCAGGAGGATGCAGATGGTGCACTATAGCAACCGCAATTCAACAAATTACCTGAACATTTCAAATTTTTGACCTTAAATAAAAATTTTAACACATACATAAAACTTGACAACACACAAAAAAATGTTGCCATCCCATGAGATTTTATTATTTTAACTAATTTGCAATGAAATGGTTATTGTTATGTTTAGGAGACTACAATATATATATATATATATATATATATATATATATATATATACACACAAATAGAGAATTCAGCACTCACCATAGCAAGCTCACTTGTCCTCACAACATCAATAAATAAATGATGGGGGTTTAGTTAGTGAATTGGCCAATGCACGGAAGCCTGCATACCGCTCCACGGTACCCCACCTACATGCAGGTCCTACACTATCACAAAGCCTTAAGAATTAAAACCTGGCAACTGTATCACATAATATAACTGCAAATATGCCCACTAAGTTTAATGTATGCCTGCCACATATCTAGTGGCTTTTAAAGGCATACTAGTCACCTGACACAGCCGGTAAATTACTAAGGAGCAGCTGACACAGGTTTAGAACAATTGAGATTACACAGGGGTGCATGAAAAGGCCTGTGACCATGGTTAATAAGAGTTAACCAAAGATTAACCCCATAATATACAAACAAATATAGAAAACCACAGCACTCGCCACCCCAGAAGCGGGGTGCAGTGTCTGCGCTCACCACTCATAGGGTGGGGTGCATGCAGCCCATGGCCACCTACCCAAATACATACAAATAGAGAATTCAGCACTCACCATGGCGAGTGCTGTGGTTTTCTATATTTGTTTGTATATTATGGGGTTAATCTTTGGTTAACTCTTATTAACCATGGTCACAGGCCTTTTCATGCACCCCTGTGTAATCTCAATTGTTCTAAACCTGTGTCAGCTGCTCCTTAGTAATTTACCGGCTGTGTCAGGTGACTAGTATGCCTTTAAAAGCCACTAGATATGTGGCAGGCATACATTAAACTTAGTGGGCATATTTGCAGTTATATTGTCAAAGTCAGAAAAATGTCTCAATGCACGTTGCCATATTTGCACCGCACACTGGTCCGCGCTGCGCATGCGTACGCTCTCCCGTGAAGACGCATACCCGCAATAGCGTGCACTCGCAGGCGCGGTATGCGTATTTACGGTAGAGTTTATGTAGTCGTAGCGTGCGACTCATTCGTTACAAATGTTCACAATTAATGTAGTTTATAGATCATGGTCCCTTTGATAGATTCTGAAAGTTTGGTTAAAATACAATGTCCCAGAGCTGAGGAATCCCTCTTTATATCGTACGAAGGGTCTAACAGGAATCATACAGCAGTGTTTGGTACCCATCGGAAGAGTATTTAATTAGCAATATTCCGGTGTTGGTTTGGAGCGTATTAATCGCTCGTGCGAATAGTTATGGACATAAGAAGTTTATGTCCATTTCTATTATTTACACATACTCAGGTATGCGGCGGGAAACCCAGTTTCCCACCCACCTGAGCTGTTGGAAATCGTCACAGCCCACCTGTATGAATCACCCTATGACCTTTTGTTATGGTGCAGGGCCGAATTCCTTCGGCCAATGGACAATGGGATTGTAGGACCAGGAGATTGCATTGTGTGTGGGGCATAAATAGGCAGGCCGACCACATCCAGCTCTCACTCTTCAACGGTTCTCATTGCTGAAAATCGGGTGCTGGATGTCCAGGCGCATGCGATCGTTTCCCCTTGTGCGTAAGTTTCTCTCCGTAATCATTGTCTTTCTGTGAGCCAATTTCTCTCTATCTCTCTCTCTCCCTCTCTCTCCTCTTGTCTCTTATATCTCCCATGGTATTATAGTATTGTATCGTATTTCATTTAGGTCAGAGTAGTATTGTCTTTTTGTATTTTAGTTCTGTGGTTAGGAAGTCTCTGTTATATTGTAGTGTATCATTTGTACTGTTATCCCCCTTTACAAGTATATTAGATATAATACAGTTAATAGGCTTTGGAACCTAAACCAGTATCTGTGTGTTTTCTATAGTGTTAAGTGTTCACTTGAGCGTCGGTGACGCTCAAGCAGCTTTGTAGTTAGTCAGGTTACACAAGGTTGCACTTACACCCTGTACTCACATTAAGGTATTCTTTGTATTTCTTTGGTATAAGGTTTAAACATTAAGGTATAGCGTTGTGAGCGTCTGCGCCGCTGGTGATCTCCTCGTGGTCTCGAGCGTCCGCTACGCCATAGCGAATCATTACTCTAGTCATAGCCAATAACGTGTCCTGTGATCACTGGGCCGTGAGCGAACGTGACGCTTGAGCGTCTCGCCTACGGCTGAGCGATCGCTACGCCAATAGCGTACCATTACGGTACTTCTTAAGCAAACAGCGTACAGTGTTCTTAGCTTCATAAAGGGTTGTTATACGACAAAGGAATTTAGCATTGTCAATTGGGAACTCGTCCTATACTTCTCACATCTGCACTAGGTAGATCAGCAGACATTATCCCCCAGCAAAGGGTGGGAGATTGTCTCATAGTGCTGGCGGGATAAGCGTCTGCTTCGCTTAGATAAAGAGTGCTGAAGGAACCCGGTAACCGGAAGTAAGAACAAAACGCTTGTGTCCTTTTAAAACTGTTTATTTTTCTTTTGTCTTGCGTACGCACGCATATATCTGCATTTCTGTTTCATTTTCGTATATCACTATTCCTGTTTGCCAATTTTATAGTTGATAGAAAGTGCTAAAAAGAGATTTGCTGTTATTTCATAGTAGAGGTAATAGTTAAAGTATAGAACAACACACGGTTTGTCTGAGATACAAGGCAGTCAGTGTGGATTGCGGTAGATGATCAGGGATCATTTACATTGATAAAAATATATTGTGTTACGGTGGATCCTTTGCATTGCGTACACGTGTCGCTAACAAAGACTAGCGTACGCAATCCAAAAGGCAGACGCACGCAGTGTACATTACGCAACGTAGCGTCCGGTTACGCCCACGTAGCTCAAGTTGTGATAAAGTGAAGTAACGCAAAGGCGATAATTAACGCACAGCGGTAGATAACGCGACGCGGTAAATAACGCAAATCTATTTTTGGAAAAATCTGAAATTTAGTTTAACAGATCCTGCTCCTAATTGGTAACACTTTTGGCCTAAAGACAATTTCTGCGCAGAAATAGATATAGAAACAAAAGTGTACATGTGTTGAGTGAGTGTGTTTTGTATACAAAAGTTTATATAACTTTAAGGTGGAACCAAAAGGAAAGCCGGGTACTCGTCAAGGGACATACGTGTAAGTGACATATACGGTGGCTAGGGAGGCATCCCTGGTTAAATAATATTTGAGCATTAGAGTATAGCGGACCATAAGGTAACAAGACCAGGAGGTCATAAGGTAACAAGACCAGGAGGTCATAAGGTAACAGACCAGGAGGTCATAAGGTAACAGGTAAAATAGACAAAGAGGTCCGCTATAAAAGTCCAGTGGCACAACGCCTGGGGTGTTGGTGCAGAACCCATATAGGCCATACAAGCTCTTGCTGAAGGAATCGCGGCCGGAAACATCGATTCCATTGATCTTTCAGTACATGACAAGTAGTGCTCGTGTACTGAACGATTGGACCGCACGTAATTGTGTGCAGTAGTTAGTAATCTGACCTAATACCATTAGAGTAAAGTGGTCACAAACGCTATTTGTACATTCTGACGTGATTTGTGTAATTTTTTATTTTTGGAAGGGAAGTTCGCTGGTCACTCAGGAACTATCCAACAACCGATACTTGCTGGGGAACGCGCCCCAGTAAATAAAGGTTCACAGGGGCCCTAGGTTGGGTACAGCAGCTCTGGTTACAGTGATTGCAGTACTGGCCAACGTGGGCGAGAAGTAAGTGGGGTACTTGATAAACCACCACCGCCGGCCTGCCCAAGGACATCTTGGTTTGTTTGTAAGGGTTCGCTGAAAACCTTGAGATAAAGATCCAAGGAGGAATAAGCAACGCCTGCAGATTATGGGGGCCATTTGTTCAGGTAGGGGGCGATCAACCTCGGTTCGGGTTGATTCAGAGAACCGACCAGTTGGGTCGGCACGATATGTAATGTGTGAAAAATACGGTAGTCACACAGAGGTTTTATGTGATGAATGGGAGAGAATGACTGTACAAGACAGGGACAAATTCCCAAGAATAGGTAGCTTTAGTCCAGAAGTGTTACAAAATTTAAGGAGGAGGATATGTCTCGTAAAATCATCAAAGAGACAAAATAAACATTATGAATATTTACAGTTATGGCAACAGGAAAGTGAATTACAAAAAAGAGTCTATTGACTTTTCTGACTCTTATCTTGAGAGGAGAGACAGTGGCATCAGGAGAGGGGTTGATTGCGGAGAGAAAGACACAAGGGTGAACAATAAAAACGCTCTTAGCAACTGTAATATAGATTATAAGAATAAGTGTAATAAATGTAACAATGATTATTGTAATACTGTTGAATGTACAACTATTAACCTGTGCAAGCTGCACCCCATGTCAAACCTCCCTCAGGAATACAAACAAGAAAGTGAGCCCAGAACGATGTCAGCACCTCTTCCAGAAGCCATCCTACAAGACATCCAGGTGGACGCGACCAAATTGGTAAAGGCAATAATCAAACCCCCTAACGGAGGGTCAGGTGAGGTCGTGTCCACAGGTACGTACAATGTTTTATATCACGCACAAACAAATGTACCCCATATTATAAGACCAAAACAAGGTGATGTAATTGAGTTTAGTCCTGTCAGGGTGATCACAGTCCCCAATGGGAAGACTGATGATCAGGGAACCATTCCCGTCAAGGACAGTGCAATGCGCCATCCCTGGTCCCGGACAGAATTGAGATCAATCATGTCTGATTACCCAGATCCTAGGAAAGATCTAACTGTATGATCAAAGATTCACAGAAGGTATATCAACTCCCTAGACAACGACATAATCATGGTATCCAAGGAATCAGGTAGGTACAGGGAAAGCGGTTGATGGTGATGAGCATCCAAGCGTTTGAGGAGGCATCAAATCAACCAAAACCCCAGGCCATTGGCACATGGAGGAACTTAAGGATTTGTGATCTGTGCAAAAGAGAAGGGCATTATGCCAGTAACTGCAACAGCCCACATAAAATCAGACCCCCTAGACATGAAAATGAGCAAAAGTTATGACACACCAAATTATAATCGGGGATCATATAGGAAGAATTTTGGGCCACACCCATAATATATAGTCAGGAAAGGTGATCATTAGGACTGATGGTAAGCCTGAGGTAACGGTTAATGAAGTGGGAGGTCATTCACTAAAGACACAGGAATGACCAGGTGAAAAGTTGTAAATGTATTTGTGAAAAAATGGTTTTCTCTCCCTCTCTCTATCCCCATCTCTGACGATTATTGGTAAGAATTCAAACATTGCATATTCGCTTGGTCCTTGCAGAAGTCTACCAAACCCCAGCATGACCTATCCACCACAATGTATTCTGGCCAGATACAGACAGTGGAATAATGCAAGTGCTGGTGGGGAGGGACTGCTCAAGGAAACCATTAGACACGTAGATACGACAGCCTAATAGTCTGACAATGTTTTCTTAATGTTGACAATGTTTAAAAATGCTTTGTTTCTCTTCTCTTATTGATGGTTATTGTCGAGTTATGTAATGTATATATGCACATGAATTGTTCTCTATCTCTTTTGTTTTTATTTTCTCTCTCTTCTCACTCATGTTTCCATGATTTAAAGATGGTATGTCACCCCTCAGTTGGACCAATGGTAATGCCAGATTTTTGCTCCTTACAGAAAGATCGTCGGTTAGGAAGGAATATTGCATCACCAGAATGATCGTTTTTGAAGACTGAGAGACAACACCTTTGAGAGGACAGCAGAACAAGAAGAACAACAAGACGAGAGAACTTATTATCGTAACGAGTTCTCTCCCCCTCAAACTGATTTTCTTATACTCCATTTACAAATTTCTTCTTTTCTCCTCCTGTAAGATGGACTTGCCCCAAGAGACTGTGATATGGATTTTTCCCGTTAACCATGATGTTGACCAGAGCAGTCTGTTTCGGTGAGAGTACCAGTGAGGTCGAGAAAGGATCCAGAAAGGTCCTGATGACTGAGACGGAGGTGTAAATTTCCAATAGCAACCCAATCACCAAGCAAAGGCGAGTACCGGGCACGATCTAACAACCATGTTATTTGTAAACAACTGTGAAGGAATGTTAGTTCAAAAAGAAAGTTGTATCTGTAGGCTCTGTAACAAAGAAATGCCAATCCAGTTTTAATATCCACATGGACCGGCATCCATTGAGTGACTATCACTCTCTAGTGGGTAACGTGTTAAACCAAACAGATTGTTGGGTATGCTCTCAAGTACCTCAGGGTCACAGTAAATCAGGGCTAGTACCATTTCCTGTAACGTTAGGGGAGGTACTTGAGCTAAGTGGTGGGAGACCGGTGGACCGGAGGTTTAACATCTCCAGCCCTCCTAGTTTGAAGCTCCACCAATACCATGTGGATAGGTCCCTCATATGTTTTAACATCTCCAATCCCAGAAAACCGGGAAATTGGGAAGTGTCATGGAGCAACCTTACCATGACCTTTTCACACAGAGCAGATAGAATGCCTACAGATACAGAGCTCGTACGCCACATAGCCAGTAGAGGAAAATCTTTCCGGTATCGATATACCTTAGGAAATAGGATTACTAGAGTTGGAGAGGTATCACCAGGATACTGTGCACATATCGTACAAACCGATACGTGCATTAGGCAGATGGAAGAATTAGGGTCAGGAGATTTCACCTGGAAGGTTTGTAACATGGTCATGTCCTTCTCCGTCCCTTATGTTCTCCCCGATGACGCATATTTCATATGTGGGAGAAAGGCGTACAAGTGGCTTGCCCCAAACTCTGAAGGATTGTGTTATATTGGAAAGGTATTGCCTGAAGTGATGACTGTTACACATGACAAAATGAAGGACATACACCGTGGTGCCCAAGCTCCTTATACTCACACTCATTACGAGCACCGAGTTAAAAGACAACTGTCAGAAAGGTTAGAGCATCCGGCCTCTGATCTTATCCATGAATCCACCGGGATTCAGGTTCTGGTAGCGTTAGATTTCACTCGCACCGCTCGAGGTGTGATGAATTATAGATACATTTCCGCACTCGCCAATTTGTTAGATAATATCACTGAAATGTATGATGACACGTTTAGATACACTGGAAGAGAACTTCAAGCTTACAAAACAGAACTAGTTCAGCATAGGATGGTTCTTAATTATCTTACAGCAGTAACAGGCGGATATTGTGTTACATTGGCAACACAGTACGGCATAAAGTGTTGCACGTATATCACAAATAGCACCGAGGATCCGGTAGAGGTCATAGACCAAAAGATGGACGATATTCTCCAATTGAAGTGGGAATTTCGTCGAAAACACAATCTCACCCTTGCTGCTGTAGGTAATGAGCTGACTGGTTGGGTGTCATGGTTGAACCCGCGAAATTGGTTCTCCGGTTTGGGAGAATGGGCTCAAGGAGTCATAATGGATGTTGGAAAGTTTCTACTATGTATCTTGGGTGTCGTTATATCGATTGGATTGATATTTAGATGCGGGCAGGCTTTAATGAGGTGCAAACAAAGTACAAAAGTGATGAGCTTGAGGAGTGAGGAAACCGTAATTAACCTGGATTTGATTTATGACCCAATGATAGAAACCAGGATGTGATGAAAATGCGATTATACGGTCCGTTTCTTTCACCTGTTTTTCTGCTTTTTCTCCAAGATACAAAGACCCCCTTGGACGAGGAAGCTGACGAGACGAGATGTATACAGACAACGGATTGACCAAAGAAGAAGATTTGACAACTTTAAATATGGACACTTGATGAACTTTGCCATGGATCCCCAGTTTCCCTAGTACTTTTAAACTCACGCTAGCCCAACATTTTTGTAAATCTGATGGCACTGACAAAGCTTGTTGCTCATGCCTAAGGAGCAAAACAGCGCAAAGAAGACGACTCTCAACAGATACCGAACACAACTTCAACAACAGATGTACATTTCCCTGACATAGAATATCATTGCATTTTTCGTAAGTGTTCTTTATCTTCATCTCTACAACCCTCAGGTAACGACACACATAGACGATAGGGAATACAGGCACAGATATCAGCAACCACATACCTCCCCCATTCATGTATCATCAACTAAAATGTGCTCCCCATTTTGTTCAAAATCCGAAAAGAGCTCGGTAAAGTTTGACAGCCCATCCACAGACCTGTACCACAGGATAAGAAGGAATTCAAATGTATACTTCGCAATACCTCGAAGCTTGATTTACAACACGTACGGCACGATGATACATGACCCCCCAAACATGGATTCATACACACATGCTTCTGCTATCTCACTAGGTCATACCCTCTTCACACCTTCTCCTCTCTCCTCCCTTACCCAACCATGGAAATCAATTAACCCCTGACTTGCATTTTTCTCCTTAAATGTTTTGTGGCAGTTATTATTGACTGCCAAAGGGTGGACTGTCAAAGTCAGAAAAATGTCTCAATGCACGTTGCCATATTTCCACCGCACACTGGTCCGCGCTGCGCATGCGTACGCTCTCCCGTGAAGACGCATACCCGCAATAGCGTGCACTCGCAGGCGCGGTATGCGTATTTACGGTAGAGTTTATGTAGTCGTAGCGTGCGACTCATTCGTTACAAATGTTCACAATTAATGTAGTTTATAGATCATGGTCCCTTTGATAGATTCTGAAAGTTTGGTTAAAATACAATGTCCCAGAGCTGAGGAATCCCTCTTTATATCGTACGAAGGGTCTAACAGGAATCATACAGCAGTGTTTGGTACCCATCGGAAGAGTATTTAATTAGCAATATTCCGGTGTTGGTTTGGAGCGTATTAATCGCTCGTGCGAATAGTTATGGACATAAGAAGTTTATGTCCATTTCTATTATTTACACATACTCAGGTATGCGGCGGGAAACCCAGTTTCCCACCCACCTGAGCTGTTGGAAATCGTCACAGCCCACCTGTATGAATCACCCTATGACCTTTTGTTATGGTGCAGGGCCGAATTCCTTCGGCCAATGGACAATGGGATTGTAGGACCAGGAGATTGCATTGTGTGTGGGGCATAAATAGGCAGGCCGACCACATCCAGCTCTCACTCTTCAACGGTTCTCATTGCTGAAAATCGGGTGCTGGATGTCCAGGCGCATGCGATCGTTTCCCCTTGTGCGTAAGTTTCTCTCCGTAATCATTGTCTTTCTGTGAGCCAATTTCTCTCTATCTCTCTCTCTCCCTCTCTCTCCTCTTGTCTCTTATATCTCCCATGGTATTATAGTATTGTATCGTATTTCATTTAGGTCAGAGTAGTATTGTCTTTTTGTATTTTAGTTCTGTGGTTAGGAAGTCTCTGTTATATTGTAGTGTATCATTTGTACTGTTATCCCCTTTTACAAGTATATTAGATATAATACAGTTAATAGGCTTTGGAACCTAAACCAGTATCTGTGTGTTTTCTATAGTGTTAAGTGTTCACTTGAGCGTCGGTGACGCTCAAGCAGCTTTGTAGTTAGTCAGGTTACACAAGGTTGCACTTACACCCTGTACTCACATTAAGGTATTCTTTGTATTTCTTTGGTATAAGGTTTAAACATTAAGGTATAGCGTTGTGAGCGTCTGCGCCGCTGGTGATCTCGTGGTCTCGAGCGTCCGCTACGCCATAGCGAATCATTACTCTAGTCATAGCCAATAACGTGTCCTGTGATCACTGGGCCGTGAGCGAACGTGACGCTTGAGCGTCTCGCCTACGGCTGAGCGATCGCTACGCCAATAGCGTACCATTACGGTACTTCTTAAGCAAACAGCGTACAGTGTTCTTAGCTTCATAAAGGGTTGTTATACGACAAAGGAATTTAGCATTGTCAATATTATGTGATACAGTTGCCAGGTTTTAATTCTTAAGGCTTTGTGATAGTGTAGGACCTGCATGTAGGTGGGGTACCGTGGAGCGGTATGCAGGCTTCCGTGCATTGGCCAATTCACTAACTAAACCCCCATCATTTATTTATTGATGTTGTGAGGACAAGTGAGCTTGCTATGGTGAGTGCTGAATTCTCTATTTGTATGTATTTGGGTAGGTGGCCATGGGCTGCATGCACCCCACCCTATGAGTGGTGAGTGCAGACACTGCACCCCGCTTCTGGGGTGGCGAGTGCTGTGGTTTTCTATATTTGTTTGTATATCATGGGGTTAATCTTTGGTTAACTCTTATTAACCATGGTCACAGGCCTTTTCATGCACCCCTGTGTAATCTCAATTGTTCTAAACCTGTGTCAGCTGCTCCTTAGTAATTTACCGGCTGTGTCAGGTGACTAGTATGCCTTTAAAAGCCACTAGATATGTGGCAGGCATACATTAAACTTAGTGGGCATATTTGCAGTTATATTATGTGATACAGTTGCCAGGTTTTAATTCTTAAGGCTTTGTGATAGTGTAGGACCTGCATGTAGGTGGGGTACCGTGGAGCGGTATGCAGGCTTCCGTGCATTGGCCAATTCACTAACTAAACCCCCATCATTTATTTATTGATGTTGTGAGGACAAGTGAGCTTGCTATGGTGAGTGCTGAATTCTCTATTTGTATGTATTTGGGTAGGTGGCCATGGGCTGCATGCACCCCACCCTATGAGTGGTGAGTGCAGACACTGCACCCCGCTTCTGGGGTGGCGAGTGCTGTGGTTTTCTATATTTGTTTGTATATTATGGGGTTCATCTTTGGTTAACTCTTATTAACCATGGTCACAGGCCTTTTCATGCACCCCTGTGTAATCTCAATTGTTCTAAACCTGTGTCAGCTGCTCCTTAGTAATTTACCGGCTGTGTCAGGTGACTAGTATGCCTTTAAAAGCCACTAGATATGTGGCAGGCATACATTAAACTTAGTGGGCATATTTGCAGTTATATTATGTGATACAGTTGCCAGGTTTTAATTCTTAAGGCTTTGTGATAGTGTAGGACCTGCATGTAGGTGGGGTACAGTGGAGCGGTATGCAGGCTTCCGTGCATTGGCCAATTCACTAACTAAACCCCCATCATTTATTTATTGATGTTGTGAGGACAAGTGAGCTTGCTATGGTGAGTGCTGAATTCTCTATTTGTACGTATTTGGGTAGGTGGCCATGGGCTGTATGCACCCCACCCTAAGAGTGGTGAGTGCAGACACTGCACCCCGCTTCTGGGGTGGCGAGTGCTGTGGTTTTCTATATTTGTTTGTATATATATATATATATATATATATATATATAGATAAACGATGGTGGTGGCACTCAGCGACGAATAATCAGACGACAACCAACCTGGTTAACAGTCAACGTTTCGGGGACTGCTCCCCTTTATCAAGACACAACCAGCACCTCTGAAAAGAACATACATAAATACTTACAAAGCACTTACCAAACACCAATCACGCCATTGTCAGCGCTCCCGGACGCCCGACGATGACGTCATGCACGCGTCAGCGTGCACGTGGTCTCCGTCAGCCGTGCGTGTCGCGCGGTCACGCAGTGTGGTGTGTATTGGTTACCTAGCAACCACCGCCTGGCGCCGTGATTGGTTCTCGTTACACCACTATCAGACTGGCGTCAAAGGCGTCTGACGCTGGATAGTCACGTGCGGAAGGAGATTCCGGGTTACCCTCGGCGATAGGTTGCCTAGCAACCCACGGGCACTGCGGACATGGCAATTAATAATAATCAACATAAGTGAAAGAAAACCCAAAGCAAACGAAAACATAAAACGAGTGATACACTGAAACAAATAAAGCAATTAATGAAACTACAAAAACACTGATTAGATAAATATATGAAGCACACGGCTGCAAGTAAATCTTGATATTACGCTAGCTGTTAGGGCAAATAGTCAAACTGTATAGAAAAACATTATTTAAAGGTTAAATAATAAATTGAATAGAAAACACAATCCTAACTATAATATGAAGTGTCCGTAATGTCTGGACAGAGAAAGATGTACTGAGTCTGTCCAGGTGATGTGGAAGACCTCAATGAGGCACCTAGAACAACAAAAGATTACAGATTTATAGAAAACAATTGAAGCTAAGAGCTTCATTCAATCCGTTCGGCTGAACTGTTTGAAGTTTATGGATCCACCATGTCTCTTTTTGGAGTAGAATTTTTCCTCTGTCTCCTCCTCTCCTGTTGGCAGGTACATGGTCGATCATCCTGTAACGAATAGTGGCCAGTGAATGACCAAAGTTCTTGAAATGTCTGGCCACTGGTAA
Organism: Pseudophryne corroboree; assembly: GCF_028390025.1. Classification (NCBI taxonomy): domain Eukaryota; kingdom Metazoa; phylum Chordata; class Amphibia; order Anura; family Myobatrachidae; genus Pseudophryne; species Pseudophryne corroboree. The sequence continues at coordinate 406,509,761 of NC_086447.1, forward strand.
GTCGCTACCCTTACCCTCCCAAGCTGCACGGATGCTGGATCTATGTAGGGCTATTCGCTCTTTGAACTGGCGAATGCTTTTGCCTACATATAGTTGGCCGCATGGGCATTTAATGTAGTAAACGATGAACTTGCTGGTGCAGGTCAATGCGTGTCTAATCTTAAAGGTTTTACCCGACCTGGGATGTTGAAATTCATCACCTATCTCTAGACAACTGCATGTAGTGCATCCTGTGCATCTGTAGTTTCCAGGTTTACGAGTGAGGAAATGGGATAGTTTTGCTGGACCCATTTCCGATATATCGTTATGTACTACGATGTCCTTGATATTTCTGCCCCTTCTATATGCGGCCATTAATGAAGTGTCCTTTAGGACTCGTAAGTCCTTGTCTCTAGAAATGATCGGCCAAATGTTTTTAGCTTTTTTGACCAGATATTGGCTTGCAGTGGTGAAGTCCTGCGTCCAAATCATCCTTTCCTTAGTGGACTTTGTCCCTTTATGCGTTAATGCAATCTGTCGAGACGTCGACAATGCTTTAGCTCTAGCTTTCTGTAGAGCTTCCGCAGAGTATCCGCGTGCTTGGAATTTCTATACTATAATCTAGCTCGATATCTGGATTATTACCTTCAACCGCTGATTCAAGGATTATCACTATGTTTAAAAGATACTACTTCACTGATTCTGACACTACAAGCTCTGTCTCCTTTACCATCGAAACAGCTGCTTTGCACTATTGATGTTGTCAATTTATACACCAGTATCCCACACCATCGAGGCCTACAGATCATGGAAACCTTCCTCACAAATCACTCGGAATATAAGGGCCCAGATGTCAAATTGTTTTTGACTCTTTTGGGTCTTACCCTTAAGAGAAATTATTTCCTCTTCGATAAAAAAATTTACCGTCAGCGAACTGGATGTGCCATGGGGTCCTGCGTGGCTCCCAGTTTCGCGAACGTGTTTATGAGCGAGTTAGAACAAGATCTGTTCTTCAATACCAGTGACACTACCAGTAAAATCACACTGTTTCGTCGGTACATCGACGATATCATACTGATTTGGTCTGGTACTCAACAGGAATTCATCAGCATGATGGAAGAAGTGAATGCAAAGGATCCAGCCATCAAATTTACCTACGAATGTAGCTTTGAAAGTATTCATTACCTCGACGTGGCCATCTCTGTGGATCAAGACAACAACATCAATACCAGCATTTATTTCAAACCGACTGACCGCAACACAATACTTAGAGCAAATAGCCATCATCCGGAATCCTTAAAGTGGAGTTTACCGTATTCGCAGTTTCTTAGAATTATACGGATCTGTAGTAATGAAGACGATGCCCGTCTACAGATCCATAATATGTCCTTGAAATTCCAAGCACGCGGATACTCTGCGGAAGCTCTACAGAAAGCTAGAGCTAAAGCATTGTCGACGTCTCGACAGATTGCATTAACGCATAAAGGGACAAAGTCCACTAAGGAAAGGATGATTTGGACGCAGGACTTCACCACTGCAAGCCAATATCTGGTCAAAAAAGCTAAAAACATTTGGCCGATCATTTCTAGAGACAAGGACTTACGAGTCCTAAAGGACACTTCATTAATGGCCGCATATAGAAGGGGCAGAAATATCAAGGACATCGTAGTACATAACGATATATCGGAAATGGGTCCAGCAAAACTATCCCATTTCCTCACTCGTAAACCTGGAAACTACAGATGCACAGGATGCACTACATGCAGTTGTCTAGAGATAGGTGATGAATTTCAACATCCCAGGTCGGGTAAAACCTTTAAGATTAGACACGCATTGACCTGCACCAGCAAGTTCATCGTTTACTACATTAAATGCCCATGCGGCCAACTATATGTAGGCAAAAGCATTCGCCAGTTCAAAGAGCGAATAGCCCTACATAGATCCAGCATCCGTGCAGCTTGGGAGGGTAAGGGTAGCGACTTACCAGTGGCCAGACATTTCAAGAACTTTGGTCATTCACTGGCCACTATTCGTTACAGGATGATCGACCATGTACCTGCCAACAGGAGAGGAGGAGACAGAGGAAAAATTCTACTCCAAAAAGAGACATGGTGGATCCATAAACTTCAAACAGTTCAGCCGAACGGATTGAATGAAGCTCTTAGCTTCAATTGTTTTCTATAAATCTGTAATCTTTTGTTGTTCTAGGTGCCTCATTGAGGTCTTCCACATCACCTGGACAGACTCAGTACATCTTTCTCTGTCCAGACATTACGGACACTTCATATTATAGTTAGGATTGTGTTTTCTATTCAATTTATTATTTAACCTTTAAATAATGTTTTTCCATACAGTTTGACTATTTGCCCTAACAGCTAGCGTAATATCAAGATTTACTTGCAGCCGTGTGCTTCATATATTTATCTAATCAGTGTTTTTGTAGTTTCATTAATTGCTTTATTTGTTTCAGTGTATCACTCGTTTTATGTTTTCGTTTGCTTTGGGTTTTCTTTCACTTATGTTGATTATTATTAATTGCCATGTCCGCAGTGCCCGTGGGTTGCTAGGCAACCTATCGCCGAGGGTAACCCGGAATCTCCTTCCGCACGTGACTATCCAGCGTCAGACGCCTTTGACGCCAGTCTGATAGTGGTGTAACGAGAACCAATCACGGCGCCAGGCGGTGGTTGCTAGGTAACCAATACACACCACACTGCGTGACCGCGCGACACGCACGGCTGACGGAGACCACGTGCACGCTGACGCGTGCATGACGTCATCGTCGGGCGTCCGGGAGCGCTGACAATGGCGTGATTGGTGTTTGGTAAGTGCTTTGTAAGTATTTATGTATGTTCTTTTCAGAGGTGCTGGTTGTGTCTTGATAAAGGGGAGCAGTCCCCGAAACGTTGACTGTTAACCAGGTTGGTTGTCGTCTGATTATTCGTCGCTGAGTGCCACCACCATCGTTTATCCATATGCTCCACGGAGAGGTTGTGCACCAGTCTTTTACCTACACTGATAAGCGTGAGTGCCGGACATGTTTTGTTTGTTATATATATATATATATATATATATATATATATGAGTATATTAATCAAATGTATTTCATGGTTGCACTGCTGAGATGCAAATCACAATAAGCTAATTTTATTTCTGTTATTAATTGAATGGATACAGACTATTTACCGACTTGCAGATTTCTGTAGAATTGGGAAGGGTAAAATTTAGAAAACCACAATAAATCTATATAAAAACCGACACAATAACACAGCTACTACCCTTATGTGAGTAAGGGTGAGGTATACTGAAGAAACACTGGATATAGGATGATGCAGCTACATTTTTTTTTAGACTCAACCAAAAGGTTCCTAGAAGACACCTGGATTATATATGTTGGGCATTCCAGTGCTTTACCAAACTCCAGTATCAAAATGTGTGGCTTTGACTCTCCCCTGTCAATATATACACACACACACACACACACACACACACACACACACACACACACACACAGTTGCAAGAAAAAGTATGTGAACCCTTTCCTGGATCTGTGCATAATTTGGTCATAAAATGTGTTCTGATCTTCATCTAAGTCACAACAATAGACAAACATAGTCTACTGAAACTAGTACCACGCAAGCAATTATATTTTGTCATGTTTTTATTGAACACATCATGTAAACATTCACAGTCCAGGGTGGACAAAGTATGTGAACCCCTAGGCCAGTGATGGCTAACCTTGATACTCCAGCTGTTGTTGAACTACACATCCCAGCATGCCCTGCATCAGTTTTAGCATAGCCAAATAACAAAACTGTAGCAGGGCATGCTGGGATATGTAGTTCAACAACAGCTGGAGTGTCAAGGTTAGCTATAACTGCCCTAGGCTAATGACTTCTCCAAGAGATAATTTGAGTCAGGAGTCAGCCAACCTGGAGTCCAATCAATGAGACAAGATTGGAGGTATTGGTTAAAGCTGCCCTGCCCTATAAAAAACAAACCAGTTTTGAGTTTGCAATTCTCAAGAATTATTGCCTGATGTGAAACATGCCTCGCAGAAAAGAGCTCTCAGAAGACCTATGATTAAGAATTGTTGACTTGCATAAAGCTGGAAAGGGTTGCAAAATTATCTCCAAAAGCCTTAATATTCATCAGTCCACAGTAAGACAAATGGTCTATAAATGGAGAAAGTTCAGCACTGTTGCTACTCTCCCTAGGAGTGGGTGTCCTGTAAAGATGACTGCAAGAGCACAGCGCAGAATGCTCAATGAGGTGAAGCTAAAGACTTACAGAAATCTCTGACACATGCTAACATCTCTGTTGACGAATCTACCATACGTAAAACACTGAACAAGAATGGAGTTCATGGGAGAATACCAAGGAGCAAGCCACTGCTGTCCAAAAAACAATTGCTACAAATTTGAAGTGTGCAAAATAGCACCTGAATGTTCCACAGCACTACTGGCAAAATATTCTGTGGACAGATGAAACCAAAGTTGAGTTTTTTGGAAGGAGCACACAACACTGTGTGTGCAGAAAAAAAGGCACAGCACACCAACATCAAAACTTCATCCCAACTGTGAAGTATGGTGGAGGGGGCATCATGGTTTGGGGCTGCTTTGCTGCCTCAGGGCCTGGACAGATTGCTATCATCGACGGAAAAATTAATTTCCAAGTTTTTCAAGACATTTTGCAGGAGAACTTAAGGCCATCTGTCCACCAATTGAATCTCACCAGAAGATGGGTGATGCATATTTACTTACCTATTCTGAGGACAACGACCCAAAGCACAGAAGTAGATCAACAAAAGAATGGCTTCAACAGAAGAAAATATACCTTCTGGAGTGGCCCAGTCAGAATCCTGACCTCAACCTGATTGAGATGCTGTGGCATGACCTCAAGAGAGCGATTCACACCAGACAACCCAAGAATTTTGCTGAACTGAAACAGTTTTGTAAAGAGGAATGGTCCAAAATTCCCCCTGACCGTTGTGCAGGTCTGATATGCAACTAAAGGAAACGTTTGGTTGAGGTTATTGCTGCCAAAGGAGGGTAAACAAGTTATTAAATCCAAGGGTTCACATACTTTGTCCACCCTACACTGTGAATGTTTACATGGTGTGTTTGATAAAAACATGAGAACATATAATAGTTTGTGTGGTATTAGTTTCAGCACACTGTGTTTGTCTATTTGTTGGGACTTAGATGAAGATTAGTACACAATTTATGACCAATTTATGCACAAATCCAGGAAATACCTAAGGGTTCACACACTTTTTTTTGCAACTGTGTGTGTGTGTATATATATATATATATATATATATATATTTATATTTATATATAGTCAAGGTGTAGGATGCGGCACTCAGGAAAAACAAGTCGTAAACAGAGTAAGTATCAACGTTTCAATCTATTGAGATTGTCTTCAGGATACAAGTATAACAAAACAAATGTGACTTACCCAATCTTTATACCCCTCACAATGTGCAAACGGGACGAGGCTCCGGCGTTGTCCCATTTAGATGACGTCATTGCGTATAGACGCGACGCACGTTCACCCAGCTTGTGTGCATATACCATCAACCATGGCAACCACACGATCCACAATACTGAAACAAAAATCCAGTAAAAACACAATATCGGAATCTACATATGATAAATTCAACTTGCTAAGATATTTATCACATAGTTAGTAAAACCAACAAAAAAAAAGCTCATTCATTATCACATAGTCAGTTAAACTAACAGAGAAAACTCATTAATTAGATACCAAATGAGCCACAGCACCATGTATACTAGATTAATTGTATCCCTGTTTTATTAAAAAACATGATAAAGTGAGTATTTCATTAAGGCCCCTTGGATGGATCACATCCAGACGCTGGATACATTCATTTTCTCGTTTAATTAACATCGCATCACGATCACCCCCTCTTTTAAGAGGTGGGATATGGTCGATCATGCGGTAACGTAGACTTGGGAGATTATGTCTGGCTTCTTGGAAATGGCGGACAGCAGGTTGTTTGCTGTAACCATTTTCGATGGCAGCCTTAATAGATGACCTATGGGCCGCCATCCTCTCTTTAAATTTTCGTTTTGTTTTCCCAATATAAGTGAGGCCGCAGGGGCATAAGATCTGATATATTACAAACGAGCTGTCACATGTAAGATGGTGTTGGATACAATATTTCTTTCCACAGTGTGGATGGTTGAAGGAATCACCTTGGATCATAAATGTACATGTGGTGCAGGAGCACTTGAAGTACCCAGATGTTTTCTTTAAAAAATTCTTTGCTAAATCCTGTGTTGGTGCAGAAGTGATGTCAGATTTAACCAAATGGTCATGTAAATTTTTGGCTCTAGAATAGCAAGGCATCAAATTCGTGTCGGATAACTGTAAATCCTGATCAGATGTAACTACGTGCCAATGCTCTTTTGAAATACGATTAACAATAGGTGACATATGTGTGTATCTGTTAACCCAAGGGAATGTTTTTGTTGTTGCTGTTGTTCTAATATCTTTCCTTTTTAATAATAATGATCGATCTTGACTCAATGCTGACACTTTTGCATTCTGTAGTAATTTTGATGAATAGCCTCTCTTCAAATTTAATGATTAATTCATCAATTTGGGAGATGGCTGTCTCTCGACAACTATTGATACGCAATATGCGTATCATTTGCGAGTAGGGGAGGCCACATTTAAGACTAGCAGGATGATTACTCTGGTATTGTAAAATCGTGTTCCTGTCTGTTTCTTTGGTAAATAATGTAGTAGTGACTTTTCCTTTTTCTATATCAATCTTAACATCCAAAAAATGTATCGTTTCTTGGCTCATAACAAAGGGGAGTTTAACCGGCGTAGATGATGAATTGTGTACTCCAATTAAATCAACAAATTCGTGCTGAGTCCCTGTCCAAATTAACAAAATATCATCTATATATCTAGTGTAGAAAAATATTTTAGATGAAATAGATGGATCCATAAAGAATAACCTGTCTTCAATCAAGAACATATATGCATTTGCATATGTAGGCGCCACCGATGCGTCCATGGCACAACCTTGTTTTTGGAGAAAATACGCATTGTTAAACATAAATTTTTTTTGTAAGTATAAACTCTAACATAAGGAGTAGAATGTCAACATGCGCTAGGTCAAACTCACCGCCAGACAGCAACAGTTGTTTAATAGCCATTAGGCCATCAGAGTGCGGTAAAACAGTGTATAAGCTAGATACATCTAGAGATATCAACCATGCTTGATTAGGGACATTAACCAACAATGCTAACTTATTGAGTAATGAAGTAGTATCACTCAGATAATTTTTATGTTGTTGGACAAGTGGCTGAAGCACCGAATCCCAAAAAATGGAGAGAGGTTGAAGTAGTGAGCCACGGGCGGAGATTATTGGACGACCCGGTGGGGGAATACCCCCTTCTCTGTTGGTTTAACTGACTATGTGATAATGAATGAGGTTTTTTTGTGTGTTGGTTTTACTAACTATGTGATAAATATCTTAGCAAGTTGAATTTATCATATGTCGATTGCTATATTGTGTTTTTTTACTGGATTTGTTTCAGTATTGTGGATTGTGTGGTTGCCATGGTGATGGTATATGCACACAAGCTGGGTGGACGTGCGTCGCGTCTATACGCGATCACGTCATCTAAATGGGACAACGCCGGAGCCTCAGCGCGGTGAGCGGCGCGATCGCGTTTGCACATTGTGAGGGGTATAAAGATTGGGTAAGTCACATTTGTTTTGTTATACTTGTATCCTGAAGACAATCTCAATAGATTGAAACGTTGATACTTACTCTGCTTACGACTTGTTTTTCCTGAGTGCCGCATCCTACACCTTGACTATATCAACCTCTATGAGGGCACCGGGAGCAGCTGCTTTATTATAACAGGAGTGCCGGTCCTACAATTGTATGTATATGAGGAATTTTTTTTCCCTTGATCTAGTGTCTCTCTTGTCAGGGCACCCTGCTAACTTAGAAGACTCGATACTTGTACTCTTTACTTGGAAACTTGTTTTTATATTTGGAATTATTTAGTATTCCTTTTTTAATGCACTATTACTAAAATTTGTTGCACCAGCACTTTATGGCACCTAGCAACTACTGCGTTCCCTATACATTGCCTTGAACCAGATATTCTCTATCATATACATTTCTTTTGGATTGTGTGTTAAGAAGTCACAAATCGCTCTCATATTGGGATCTGTTCTTTATGTGATCTGTAATAATGCCGTAAAGAATCCATCTAGAGTGGAAATAACACCTGCAGCATGGCAGAACAGATGGAGGATGATCACACTATGTTCAATCCACTGCTATTCCCTATGAGCGATATCTTTAGCTATTCAGAATCTGATGCTGAATTGATACTGCATAATGAGCAAATGGTGGATCAAGCAGAGTCCACATCTATGGACATTGTTTACCGTGAATGGTTGAGTTTAAAGAAAAAAGAGACTGACTTTCATTTGCACGGCGTATCCTTAAGTGACTACTTTAGAGCTAAACAGATCCGGCGTGGATTTAGGATACGGAACTGTCCGACGATTGGCAGATTTGATCCTGTTTTCTGTAAACGTTGGATAGCAATTTTGAACAAATGTTCATTTGATCTATTATTGCTTGTAATTGAACAATCCAAAAAAGAATTGGTGGTGATACGAGAAATTTTTTTAAAGTGTTTGAAAGTTTACACTTAGCTAACCTCAAGACAGATGAGGAAGTAGACTGGTTGGGCAAATTGGAAAATCAAATCGCTACATACAAGAGAGACCTGATCAAATTCAAAAGGGAAAAACTCCACAAAGTCCAAATGGATTATGAGCAACACCAAGTATACCGTTGGCTCAGTGGAAGGAACTCTGATACGAATAGACGACCATTTTTCCGCAGACAACGTTATCACAAGCAAGAGATGGATACGGATTCATCACAAGGTGCCACCAGCTCAGATTCTGAGCATAGAAGTGCCAGTAGTTCCAATACAGCAGCCCCTTTAGGCATGGCCACACGAACATATTACAAAGAAAAAACAAGTACAATACCTGCCGGGGGGGGGGGGGGGGGGGTTTGGCAAAACAAAAGGAACAAGTCGTGGCGGAAAATATCCAGCAAAACAGAAGAAATAATCTTCAATTTTTCATCTCACGAGCTCAGCAACAGTGAGAAAAGCCTGTTGTCAAAAGGCTTATCTTTTGTGCCATCTGCACCAATGAATGATCTACAGTGGCAAATAGAAAAATATAATTTACAGAGACAACTAAAACTTAGGGACTTTTACTCTAAAACGCAACCTTCTACACAAGCACCTACTATTCCACCCAAACTGGCAGCTTTAAAATCACGATCATCTTTTGATCCCCCATCAGGGAATGCATCAATTAAGACCTATATGCGTCTTCTTGAACGGGACACTAAACAAGCATTTAAAAATGCCCCCAAAGTACATCCAAATTTAAGTACATTAGAAAGACAAGCTCTAAAAAATCTCTCGACTAATAGTGAACTCGTTATCCATTCTGTGGACAAAGGTGGCGGTATAGTCCTTTTAGACCGCATTGACTATATCAAAGAGATCGACCGCCAATTGGGTGATACTGACGTCT